>NC_090324.1:192270154-192500666 GCF_040869045.1 Eurosta solidaginis
CTGGTCATTGCCGTCACTGCACAGCAAAACACAATTCGCTTCTGCATATGAACCCCCTTCCCGCATCTACTGCCTTGTTTTCAAATCGGCCAGAAGGTGAAACAACACCTTCGTCTCAGCAAACTCTTATTTCGTCTTTAGCTTCAACCTCGGCTCTTCAAGCCCCGAAATCGCTCTGTAATAATAATGTGTTGCTAGCTACAGCGATACTTTTAGTAAAAGATCGATCAGGCAATCTCGTTCCCTGTCGTGCTATACTCGACTCTGCTTCTCAAATAAATTTCGTAACAACCCGACTTGCAAATCTGTTGCAACTCCCATTCAAAAAATCTACAATTTTGATCTCCGGCATCGGCGAATCTAATTTCGTTGCCAACAAAGAAATCGACGTTTTCGCACAATCGCAAGATAAATCTTACCAAACCTCTTTTACAGCTGTAGTCACACCCAGTATTACAGACTATCAGCCCACATGCAACTTTTCATCAGAATGGAAAGTACCACAAAACATTAAATTAGCAGACCCACTATTTTTCAAGCCACAACGTATTGATTTGCTCATTGGTGCAGATTTGTTTTTTGATTTGATGTGCGTTGGTCAAATTCGCATTGCTAGTAATATGCCAATACTACAAAACACGCGACTGGGTTGGGTTGTCGCTGGTGGTGTTTCACACAACAACAAACAGTCATCACTAATCACTGTCTTTAGTCATGAGACCCACAAACAACAACAAAATGACAATTTGAACGATATCGTCAAAAGGTTTTGGGAAATAGAGAACTGCTTCGACTGCGCTCCCTCACCATCAAAGGAAGATGATTGGTGTGAGCAGCACTTCAAAGAAAGTTTCTCTCGGTTAGTTACGGGCGAGTACTCAGTGCGCCTGCCCGCAAAAACAAATTTCAGCTCACTTGGCGACTCATATGATCGTGCTTTGCGCAGGTTTAAAACCTTAGAGCGAAAATTGGCAAAAGACGAAAACTTAAAAAATCAATACACTTCATTCATGAGAGAGTACTTATCATTAAACCATATGTCACTAGCAAATCCACAAGCAAAAGTAACAACATTTTTTCTACCTCATCATGGTGTGCATAAGCCTGATAGCACAACCACGAAATTACGTGTGGTATTCGATGGCTCTGCAAAAACAACAACGGGCCTTTCGCTAAATGACCTTTTGCTAGCGGGTACAACTATTCAACCGAAGTTGTGGAAAAGACAAAGAAACGCTCATTACCACATACAAAGCAATTGGCCAGCCGTTTGCCTGCTACGCGTCCCCTATATGGTCGCCAAGCCTAAAAACTACCCACTGGAAGAAGCTACAAGCCTGCAAAATACCGCGCTCAGAACCGCCACGGGCTGTCTTCTTATGTCCCCAGAACACCATCTACATAATGAGGCGAGAATACTTCCCATAAGGGAGAGAAATGAGATGCTAACCAAACAGTTTCTGTTGAATACGCAGAAACCTGGGCATCCCAACAGACATCTGATTGATGAGCCAGCACCGCCTAGGGACTTAAGGACTCGTCTCCGTAAGCATTTTGAGGAAATACGGCACCTGATAACTCAGCCGTATGAAGCAAAAAAACACAAGCAGGTCTTTGGTGAACTCCACAAACAGGCGTCGGACCTTTATGCCGGGAATTGCCCGGTGAATCCAGTACTCGGGGAACAGTACCCAAAACTTGCGGAAGAGGATCGCATACTCCACAGGGAAACGCGAGTCACTCTGGCTCAACTTCGTTCTGGATACTGTAACAGGTTAAACTCTTACATATCCAGAATCAACCCCGCATACAAAATGTATGCCCCGCTTGCAATGTGTCCCCACATGACACCAACCATCTCTTTAATTGTAATGTGGAACCAACGCTTCTAACACCCCTTTCATTATGGTTCACCCCTTTCGAAACAGCAAGTTTCCTTGGAGTCCCGTTAAAGGATATTGATGACAATTTGTGATCGGTCGCAGCTATTAGGTGGGGCGAAACATTGCTACAATAACAACAACAACAATAGAGGCGCTACAAGCAAATTCGATTAAGCACGCTATCTGTCGGGCAAAAGTAGAGTTATTTATTGTGAAGTACTTGAATAAAGGCCATTTTGCATTATTAAATATTGGAGTTATTTATTCAACAGTTTAGTTATTCGAACTTAGCAGAAGGTTGCAAATAAGAGGATTTGCAGCAAAATCGTCAAAATTGGTGTCAGAAGAGGAATTGTTGAATAAATTCCGAAGACTTCGAATACAACTTGGACATGACAAAGTGGAGTGAATTGAAGATCCAGCAACTGAAGAAGGAGTTGGAGAGCCGTGGATTGAATACAACCGGCAATAAACTCGAACTTCAAGCACGACTACGAAAGGCAATGGAACTAGAGGGAATTAACGTGGAAGAATATGTCTTTCCTCTTGATGGCGAGGAGACAACAAAAATTGAAGAGAAAAGTGAAATATCGCAGACAGTTACGAGCACAGACTTGAACATGATTTTAGCTGCAATATCTGCTCAAACATAGACAGTGTCATCTCAACTGGCAGAACAGAAGACATATATGGAATCGCAGTAGAACCGCATAACGTCAAAGATTGAAGCACAAGAAACGCGAATTTCACAAATGTCGACACAGATTACATCCAAGATGGAAA
The DNA here is from genome assembly GCF_040869045.1 of Eurosta solidaginis. NCBI lineage: Eukaryota > Metazoa > Arthropoda > Insecta > Diptera > Tephritidae > Eurosta > Eurosta solidaginis. The sequence goes on from NC_090324.1 coordinate 192,272,821, forward strand.
CTCAACTGGAAGAACAGGAGACATATATGGCATCCCAACTGGAATTGCAGGAGACACGCATAACATCCAAGATGGAAGAACAAGAGGAGCGCTTATCATTGCAGGTGGCACAAATGTCTTCGCAGTTAGAATCATAGGAAGCAAGGGTAACATCAAAGCTGGAAGCGCAGGATGCAAAAATCGCTCAATTTCAGGCAGAAGTCGATGATTTTTAGGGTCGTATGGAGCAGTTAAAACTAAATTGCCCAGCTGTTTCAGCGAGTAATCCAAAGGTAAAAACACCATCCTTTGACGGTTATGTTCCTTTCCAGGTGTTTAAGATTCAGTTGGAGAAGACCGCAGCAGTGAACAACTGGAGTGCTGAAGATAAAGTTGCTGCACTATTCGTGGCATTGAAAGGATCTGCTGCTGAAATCCTACAGACTATTCCTGAGGGAGAGCGGAACAACTTCGAAATATTGATGAGCGCTCTAGAGAGGCGATACGGAAGCAAAACCAAGAAGCAGATACACCAAATAGAGTTGCAAAAACGCTACCAAAAAGCTAATGAGATTTCGGAAATAGCTAAAGAGATAAACAAAAATAATAGTGATCATGCGTTAAGGATATTTATCACAGGACTGAACGCACCTTTGAGGGACATAATATTTTCGCTAAACCCTCAGGACTTGCCCGATGCATTGGCAAAGGCACATGAGTTAGAATCAAACAATCAAAGGGTGTTATATGCCCAGAGTTTTTCTAATGAAAAAGCAGGGCCAGGATGCAATAAATAAGCAAAAGATAACATCCCAAATAAAAATAGCACTCAGAAAGCAGAACCAATGGACGTGGATCCATCTATACAACAGAGTATACAACAAAAATTATAATTCAACAAATCAGCAGGGTGAAAGGTATTTTAAGCAAAATACTAAACCATTAACGATTAATACGGTAAATACTACTCAACCTCGGAATGAGAACATACAAGGTTATAAAAGAAGAAGGGAAAGCAATGGTAGCTTTCGACCCCAAGAAAAAACACCAAGAATTAGTAACTTAAGCGAAGAACATTTTTTAGAGCAAACGGGGATGACCCCCCCCCCCCCCTCCCCAGCGGGTTAGGGGGTCAGAATATACCCTGTCGTAAGAGGCGATTAAAATACCAGATTCAAGGGGCTGTGTAGCGCAACCCTTCAGGTTGCCAGCGCAACATACAGCTTCTCCAAACCGAATTATCAACCTCTATCCGCCCGAATCATGTTTCACTAACAGACGAGGCTTTGGCGACCCCCAAAGCTCCTCATGGTGGGGAGGGAGGGATGGGCTGAACGTTTAGTGTGGCCATATAAATCGTTCCCGAGATGGTCGGGCTAGCACCTTAATGGTGCTATGTTACCGGAGCGTACCGGATCTGTATCCGGCAAAGGACTATCCCATCGACAACACTCCCCAAAGCCTTCGGGGGCAACCTTATCGCTACAACAACAAAAAAACAACCTCCCCTACAACGTAATAAGAGACTATAAGTTGAATAAAGAACTTAAAGCTCTAGTAGATACTGAAGCAAGATCATGTTATATTAAACAAGGATTATACGATAATAAAAACGAATTGGCCGTTTACAAACGGGTGAAAACTGTAAATGGTTATTCCATTATAAAATGCTATAATGTTATTAATTTATTTGGAGTCCGACAAATATTTTATGAAATAGGTAATTTGGAGTTGGATATCGTTTTGGGATATAATTTATTAAAGAAAATAGAAGCTCGTATCGATATACGTAGCGGAAAATTAATATACAAAACAAATTGTAGTAGAAAAAAATTTCGTAGATGGTTTATAAGTGGTTTTAAATTCCATATCACATACGTTTGGGAAATATCGACCAAATTGTAAACCAAGGGTGACGTTTTTTTTAGCGATTTTCCTTCATCCCTTGTCAAATAATGGAAAATCACCATGTAGGAAAATGAACCTAGGGAAACCTTGGAATGTGTTTGTATTAAGTAAATGGGTATCAAATGAAAGGTATTAAAGAGTATTATAAAAGGGAGTAGGCGTTAGTTCTATAGGTGTACGCCTTTCGAGATATCGCCATAAAGGTGGACTAGGGGTGACTTTAGAATGTGTTTGTACGATATTGGTATCAAATGAAAGGTATTAATGAGCATTTTAAAAGGGAGTGGGTCTTAGTTCTGTAGGTGGACGCCTTTTTGAGATATCGCCATAAAGGTGGACCAGGGGTGACTCTAGAATATGTTTGTACGATATAGGTATCAAATGAAAGGTGATAATGAGTATTTTAAAAGGGAGTGGGCCTTAGTTCTATAGGTGGAAGTCTTTTCGAGATATCGCCATAAAGGTGGACCAGGGGTGACTCTATAATGTGTTCGTACGATATGGGTATCAAATTAAAGGTATTAAAGAGGGTTTTAAAAGGGAGGGGCCCTTAGTTGTATATGTGAAGGCGTTTTCGAGATATCGAACAAAATGTGGACCAGGGTGACCCAGAACATAATTTGTCGGGTACCGCTAATTTATTTATATATATAATACCACGAACAATATTCGTGCCATGATGGCAAGGGCTTTTGATTTCGCCCTGAAGAACTTTTTCATTTTCTTCTACTTAATATGGTAGGTGTCACACCTATTTTACAAAGTTTTTTCTATAATTGTATTTTGTGTCAAAAAACGAATCCAGTTAAAATGTTTCATCCCTTTTTTTCGTATTTGGTATAGAATTATGACATTTTTTCATTTTTCGATATCGAAAAAGTGGGCGTGGTCATAGTCGGATTTCGTCCATTTTTAATACCAAGATAAAGTGAGTTCAGATAAGTACGTGAACTAAGTTTAGTAAAGATATATCGATTTTTGCTCAAGTTATCGTCTTAACGGCCGAGCGGGAGAACAGACGGTCGACTGTGTATAAAAACTGGGCGTGGCTTCAACCGACTCGGCCCATTTTCACAGGAAACCGTTACCGGCATAGAGGCTATGTCCTTACCAAACTTTACAAGGATTTGTAAATTTTTGTTCGACTTATGGCATTAAAAGTATTCTAGACAAATTAAATGAAAAAGGGCGGAGCCAAGCCGATTTTGAAATTTTCTTTTATTTTTGTATTTTGTTGCACCATATCAATACTGGAGTTGAATGTTGACACAATTTACTTATATACTGTAAAGATATTAAGTTTTTTGTTATATTTTGACTTATAATTTTTTTTAATGTGGGCGTATTCGTCGTCTGATTTTGCTGATATTTATTTAGAACACTTATAGTAATAGGAGTAACGTTCCAGTCAAATTTCATCATAATATCTTCAAAGACTGCCAAATTACAGCTTAAGCGGGCAGTGCCACGCGCATTGTCTAAAATTTTACTAATTTTCTATTCTGCTTCTGTTCGCAGCAGCACTAATATTGCGTTTCGGGATTTACAAATCTAAATATCATGACCGCATACCTAGCTGTAATTCTCCTGCAATGTACCAAATATATTTATTTTCTTTTCCACTTCATTCTAATGTACTTGAATACCTACCTATGTACTTATGTATTTGCATATTATTACGGTTCAACTCTCGCGTATAAGACAATCGAAATCACTTCTACTGCGATCACGAATCAATAAAGTTGAACATAAATTGAATTGTTAATTTTTATTCGTTTTTGGAAAATAGGTGGTGCAAAATAGCTCCTCCTCGAAACATTGGTGACCCCGACGTGATCGGGTTGGAAGTCATTCGAACATAAAAACTATTTGAGTTTATATATCTACACAAAATCTTTTTTAATCAAATCGCAAAAAATCTCGTGCAAAAAATAAAACACAATTTTTACTTGTGCAACCGTATAATCGTATAACGGCGATACCTCGTGATAATACAGTTGCTTTTATTCAATTTCATTCTTCGTGGTACAACCAGCCATTTCGCAATGCCAAAAAACACCAAATCCAAAAGAGTTAGCGACGCCACATCAGGCGACGTATCAATCAACATCGCCGAATCGATCTCTTTCAATAAAAGGAAGTGTGCTTCAATTAAGCACCAGTTAATGGCACTAAATAAAAGGTTAACGACTGAGTGCGTTTCTGAGCTCGATGAAGCTGAACTTCTTGTACACATAGAGCACGTGAGCAACATGCAGGAGACCTTTGACGAGGTACAGTCGATCGTTGAAGAATCTGATCCACGCGAACTCGATGGAACCGTCCGAGCAGAATTTTTCGACGTATACTTAGAGGTCAAGGCAAAGCTGTCACGCCAACTCAATATGCATCGGAAGTCAAACATAAAGCTTTCATCGACTGCCAAGCATTTTGATGAACTCCATTCAAACCGCAATCATCGCTACGAAAATCCAGACTTCCTGAACTGAAGATACCGACATTTAGTGGAGCATACATCGATTGGCCAAACTACTACATCGACAAGGATCTAGAGTTGAGCAAAGTGGAAAAACTTCAACATTTGCGCGCTAGCTTGCAAGGAGCCGCTTTGGACACCATTTGCTCTCTCGAGCCGGTTGAAGAAAATTATGAAAAGGCCGTAGATTTGCTTAAAAAACGTTTCGATAACAAACTTCTTATATTTCAGGCACACATGAAAGCGATTTTCGGGCTAAAGACTGTTGATCGAGGTTCTGCTACTGGCTTACGCGAATTAAGCGACAAATTCAATTCGCATTTACGCGCACTTAATACTTTGGCAACACCTGAGCAAATTTCGGATGGATTACTGATATATCTCATTACTAGAAAATTCGATCAAAAGACGCAGGAAAAATGGGAAGAGGAATTGCCGATGCAGACATTACCAACGTTAGGTTCAATGACTTCGTTTTTGGAAAGGCATTGCCGATTGAGGGAAAATTTGGAAAGCGCTAAGGTACCGCAAACACCTAGCAATCAGGTGGGAAAAAATTCAAACATTAATAAAAGTGTTAAAAACATCTTAGTAGCATCAAGTAGTACTAGCGTTTGTGTAATTTGCGAATCAAAAGATCATAACATAAGCAGCTGTTTGAAATTTTTAAACCTCTCGCCGAATTTGCGTTACAAAGAAGCCAAGCGATTGCAACTTTGCTTAAATTGTCTACGCAAAGGTCATAGTCTACAACGATTTAAGTCTGGTCATTGCCGTCACTGCACAGCAAAACACAATTCGCTTCTGCATATGAACCCCCTTCCCGCATCTACTGCCTTGTTTTCAAATCGGCCAGAAGGTGAAACAACACCTTCGTCTCAGCAAACTCTTATTTCGTCTTTAGCTTCAACCTCGGCTCTTCAAGCCCCGAAATCGCTCTGTAATAATAATGTGTTGCTAGCTACAGCGATACTTTTAGTAAAAGATCGATCAGGCAATCTCGTTCCCTGTCGTGCTATACTCGACTCTGCTTCTCAAATAAATTTCGTAACAACCCGACTTGCAAATCTGTTGCAACTCCCATTCAAAAAATCTACAATTTTGATCTCCGGCATCGGCGAATCTAATTTCGTTGCCAACAAAGAAATCGACGTTTTCGCACAATCGCAAGATAAATCTTACCAAACCTCTTTTACAGCTGTAGTCACACCCAGTATTACAGACTATCAGCCCACATGCAACTTTTCATCAGAATGGAAAGTACCACAAAACATTAAATTAGCAGACCCACTATTTTTCAAGCCACAACGTATTGATTTGCTCATTGGTGCAGATTTGTTTTTTGATTTGATGTGCGTTGGTCAAATTCGCATTGCTAGTAATATGCCAATACTACAAAACACGCGACTGGGTTGGGTTGTCGCTGGTGGTGTTTCACACAACAACAAACAGTCATCACTAATCACTGTCTTTAGTCATGAGACCCACAAACAACAACAAAATGACAATTTGAACGATATCGTCAAAAGGTTTTGGGAAATAGAGAACTGCTTCGACTGCGCTCCCTCACCATCAAAGGAAGATGATTGGTGTGAGCAGCACTTCAAAGAAAGTTTCTCTCGGTTAGTTACGGGCGAGTACTCAGTGCGCCTGCCCGCAAAAACAAATTTCAGCTCACTTGGCGACTCATATGATCGTGCTTTGCGCAGGTTTAAAACCTTAGAGCGAAAATTGGCAAAAGACGAAAACTTAAAAAATCAATACACTTCATTCATGAGAGAGTACTTATCATTAAACCATATGTCACTAGCAAATCCACAAGCAAAAGTAACAACATTTTTTCTACCTCATCATGGTGTGCATAAGCCTGATAGCACAACCACGAAATTACGTGTGGTATTCGATGGCTCTGCAAAAACAACAACGGGCCTTTCGCTAAATGACCTTTTGCTAGCGGGTCCAACTATTCAACCGAAGTTGTGGAAAAGACAAAGAAACGCTCATTACCACATACAAAGCAATTGGCCAGCCGTTTGCCTGCTACGCGTCCCCTATATGGTCGCCAAGCCTAAAAACTACCCACTGGAAGAAGCTACAAGCCTGCAAAATACCGCGCTCAGAACCGCCACGGGCTGTCTTCTTATGTCCCCAGAACACCATCTACATAATGAGGCGAGAATACTTCCCATAAGGGAGAGAAATGAGATGCTAACCAAACAGTTTCTGTTGAATACGCAGAAACCTGGGCATCCCAACAGACATCTGATTGATGAGCCAGCACCGCCTAGGGACTTAAGGACTCGTCTCCGTAAGCATTTTGAGGAAATACGGCACCTGATAACTCAGCCGTATGAAGCAAAAAAACACAAGCAGGTCTTTGGTGAACTCCACAAACAGGCGTCGGACCTTTATGCCGGGAATTGCCCGGTGAATCCAGTACTCGGGGAACAGTACCCAAAACTTGCGGAAGAGGATCGCATACTCCACAGGGAAACGCGAGTCACTCTGGCTCAACTTCGTTCTGGATACTGTAACAGGTTAAACTCTTACATATCCAGAATCAACCCCGCATACAAAATGTATGCCCCGCTTGCAATGTGTCCCCACATGACACCAACCATCTCTTTAATTGTAATGTGGAACCAACGCTTCTAACACCCCTTTCATTATGGTTCACCCCTTTCGAAACAGCAAGTTTCCTTGGAGTCCCGTTAAAGGATATTGATGACAATTTGTGATCGGTCGCAGCTATTAGGTGGGGCGAAACATTGCTACAATAACAACAACAACAATAGAGGCGCTACAAGCAAATTCGATTAAGCACGCTATCTGTCGGGCAAAAGTAGAGTTATTTATTGTGAAGTACTTGAATAAAGGCCATTTTGCATTATTAAATATTGGAGTTATTTATTCAACAGTTTAGTTATTCGAACTTAGCAGAAGGTTGCAAATAAGAGGATTTGCAGCAAAATCGTCAAAATTGGTGTCAGAAGAGGAATTGTTGAATAAATTCCGAAGACTTCGAATACAACTTGGACATGACAAAGTGGAGTGAATTGAAGATCCAGCAACTGAAGAAGGAGTTGGAGAGCCGTGGATTGAATACAACCGGCAATAAACTCGAACTTCAAGCACGACTACGAAAGGCAATGGAACTAGAGGGAATTAACGTGGAAGAATATGTCTTTCCTCTTGATGGCGAGGAGACAACAAAAATTGAAGAGAAAAGTGAAATATCGCAGACAGTTACGAGCACAGACTTGAACATGATTTTAGCTGCAATATCTGCTCAAACATAGACAGTGTCATCTCAACTGGCAGAACAGAAGACATATATGGAATCGCAGTAGAACCGCATAACGTCAAAGATTGAAGCACAAGAAACGCGAATTTCACAAATGTCGACACAGATTACATCCAAGATGGAAACTCAACTGGAAGAACAGAAGACATATTTGGCATCCCAACTGGAATTGCAGGAGACACGCATAACATCCAAGATGGAAGAACAAGAGGAGCGCTTATCATTGCAGGTGGCACAAATGTCTTCGCAGTTAGAATCATAGGAAGCAAGGGTAACATCAAAGCTGGAAGCGCAGGATGCAAAAATCGCTCAATTTCAGGCAGAAGTCGATGATTTTTAGGGTCGTATGGAGCAGTTAAAACTAAATTGCCCAGCTGTTTCAGCGAGTAATCCAAAGGTAAAAACACCATCCTTTGACGGTTATGTTCCTTTCCAGGTGTTTAAGATTCAGTTGGAGAAGACCGCAGCAGTGAACAACTGGAGTGCTGAAGATAAAGTTGCTGCACTATTCGTGGCATTGAAAGGATCTGCTGCTGAAATCCTACAGACTATTCCTGAGGGAGAGCGGAACAACTTCGAAATATTGATGAGCGCTCTAGAGAGGCGATACGGAAGCAAAACCAAGAAGCAGATACACCAAATAGAGTTGCAAAAACGCTACCAAAAAGCTAATGAGATTTCGGAAATAGCTAAAGAGATAAACAAAAATAATAGTGATCATGCGTTAAGGATATTTATCACAGGACTGAACGCACCTTTGAGGGACATAATATTTTCGCTAAACCCTCAGGACTTGCCCGATGCATTGGCAAAGGCACATGAGTTAGAATCAAACAATCAAAGGGTGTTATATGCCCAGAGTTTTTCTAATGAAAAAGCAGGGCCAGGATGCAATAAATAAGCAAAAGATAACATCCCAAATAAAAATAGCACTCAGAAAGCAGAACCAATGGACGTGGATCCATCTATACAACAGAGTATACAACAAAAATTATAATTCAACAAATCAGCAGGGTGAAAGGTATTTTAAGCAAAATACTAAACCATTAACGATTAATACGGTAAATACTACTCAACCTCGGAATGAGAACATACAAGGTTATAAAAGAAGAAGGGAAAGCAATGGTAGCTTTCGACCCCAAGAAAAAACACCAAGAATTAGTAACTTAAGCGAAGAACATTTTTTAGAGCAAACGGGGATGACCCCCCCCCCCCACCCTCCCCAGCGGGTTAGGGGGTCAGAATATACCCTGTCGTAAGAGGCGATTAAAATACCAGATTCAAGGGGCTGTGTAGCGCAACCCTTCAGGTTGCCAGCGCAACATACAGCTTCTCCAAACCGAATTATCAACCTCTATCCGCCCGAATCATGTTTCACTAACAGACGAGGCTTTGGCGACCCCCAAAGCTCCTCATGGTGGGGAGGGAGGGATGGGCTGAACGTTTAGTGTGGCCATATAAATCGTTCCCGAGATGGTCGGGCTAGCACCTTAATGGTGCTATGTTACCGGAGCGTACCGGATCTGTATCCGGCAAAGGACTATCCCATCGACAACACTCCCCAAAGCCTTCGGGGGCAACCTTATCGCTACAACAACAAAAACAACAACCTCCCCTACAACGTAATAAGAGACTATAAGTTGAATAAAGAACTTAAAGCTCTAGTAGATACTGAAGCAAGATCATGTTATATTAAACAAGGATTATACGATAATAAAAACGAATTGGCCGTTTACAAACGGGTGAAAACTGTAAATGGTTATTCCATTATAAAATGCTATAATGTTATTAATTTATTTGGAGTCCGACAAATATTTTATGAAATAGGTAATTTGGAGTTGGATATCGTTTTGGGATATAATTTATTAAAGAAAATAGAAGCTCGTATCGATATACGTAGCGGAAAATTAATATACAAAACAAATTGTAGTAGAAAAAAATTTCGTAGATGGTTTATAAGTGGTTTTAAATTCCATATCACATACGTTTGGGAAATATCGACCAAATTGTAAACCAAGGGTGACGTTTTTTTTAGCGATTTTCCTTCATCCCTTGTCAAATAATGGAAAATCACCATGTAGGAAAATGAACCTAGGGAAACCTTGGAATGTGTTTGTATTAAGTAAATGGGTATCAAATGAAAGGTATTAAAGAGTATTATAAAAGGGAGTAGGCGTTAGTTCTATAGGTGTACGCCTTTCGAGATATCGCCATAAAGGTGGACTAGGGGTGACTTTAGAATGTGTTTGTACGATATTGGTATCAAATGAAAGGTATTAATGAGCATTTTAAAAGGGAGTGGGTCTTAGTTCTGTAGGTGGACGCCTTTTTGAGATATCGCCATAAAGGTGGACCAGGGGTGACTCTAGAATATGTTTGTACGATATAGGTATCAAATGAAAGGTGATAATGAGTATTTTAAAAGGGAGTGGGCCTTAGTTCTATAGGTGGAAGTCTTTTCGAGATATCGCCATAAAGGTGGACCAGGGGTGACTCTATAATGTGTTCGTACGATATGGGTATCAAATTAAAGGTATTAAAGAGGGTTTTAAAAGGGAGGGGCCCTTAGTTGTATATGTGAAGGCGTTTTCGAGATATCGAACAAAATGTGGACCAGGGTGACCCAGAACATAATTTGTCGGGTACCGCTAATTTATTTATATATATAATACCACGAACAATATTCGTGCCATGATGGCAAGGGCTTTTGATTTCGCCCTGAAGAACTTTTTCATTTTCTTCTACTTAATATGGTAGGTGTCACACCTATTTTACAAAGTTTTTTCTATAATTGTATTTTGTGTCAAAAAACGAATCCAGTTAAAATGTTTCATCCCTTTTTTTCGTATTTGGTATAGAATTATGACATTTTTTCATTTTTCGATATCGAAAAAGTGGGCGTGGTCATAGTCGGATTTCGTCCATTTTTAATACCAAGATAAAGTGAGTTCAGATAAGTACGTGAACTAAGTTTAGTAAAGATATATCGATTTTTGCTCAAGTTATCGTCTTAACGGCCGAGCGGGAGAACAGACGGTCGACTGTGTATAAAAACTGGGCGTGGCTTCAACCGACTCGGCCCATTTTCACAGGAAACCGTTACCGGCATAGAGGCTATGTCCTTACCAAACTTTACAAGGATTTGTAAATTTTTGTTCGACTTATGGCATCCAAGCAAGCCAAGCCGATTTTGAAATTTTCTTTTATTTTTGTATTTTGTTGCACCATATCAATACTGGAGTTGAATGTTGACACAATTTACTTATATACTGTAAAGATATTAAGTTTTTTGTTATATTTTGACTTATAATTTTTTTTAATGTGGGCGTATTCGTCGTCTGATTTTGCTGATATTTATTTAGAACACTTATAGTAATAGGAGTAACGTTCCAGTCAAATTTCATCATAATATCTTCAAAGACTGCCAAATTACAGCTTAAGCGGGCAGTGCCACGCGCATTGTCTAAAATTTTACTAATTTTCTATTCTGCTTCTGTTCGCAGCAGCACTAATATTGCGTTTCGGGATTTACAAATCTAAATATCATGACCGCATACCTAGCTGTAATTCTCCTGCAATGTACCAAATATATTTATTTTCTTTTCCACTTCATTCTAATGTACTTGAATACCTACCTATGTACTTATGTATTTGCATATTATTACGGTTCAACTCTCGCGTATAAGACAATCGAAATCACTTCTACTGCGATCACGAATCAATAAAGTTGAACATAAATTGAATTGTTAATTTTTATTCGTTTTTGGAAAATAGGTGGTGCAAAATAGCTCCTCCTCGAAACATTGGTGACCCCGACGTGATCGGGTTGGAAGTCATTCGAACATAAAAACTATTTGAGTTTATATATCTACACAAAATCTTTTTTAATCAAATCGCAAAAAATCTCGTGCAAAAAATAAAACACAATTTTTACTTGTGCAACCGTATAATCGTATAACGGCGATACCTCGTGATAATACAGTTGCTTTTATTCAATTTCATTCTTCGTGGTACAACCAGCCATTTCGCAATGCCAAAAAACACCAAATCCAAAAGAGTTAGCGACGCCACATCAGGCGACGTATCAATCAACATCGCCGAATCGATCTCTTTCAATAAAAGGAAGTGTGCTTCAATTAAGCACCAGTTAATGGCACTAAATAAAAGGTTAACGACTGAGTGCGTTTCTGAGCTCGATGAAGCTGAACTTCTTGTACACATAGAGCACGTGAACAACATGCAGGAGACCTTTGACCAGGTACAGTCGATCGTTGAAGAATCTGATCCACGCGAACTCGATGGAACCGTCCGAGCAGAATTTTTCGACGTATACTTAGAGGTCAAGGCAAAGCTGTCACGCCAACTCAATATGCATCGGAAGTCAAACGTAAAGCTTTCATCGACTGCCAAGCATTTTGATGAACTCCATTCAATACCGCACTCATCGCTACGAAAATCCAGACTTCCTGAACTGAAGATACCGACATTTAGTGGAGCATACATCGATTGGCCAAACTACTACGCCATGTTTAGTAGCGTCATCGACAAGGATCTAGAGTTGAGCAAAGTGGAAAAACTTCAACATTTTCGCGCTAGCTTGCAAGGAGCCGCTTTGGACACCATTTGCTCTCTCGAGCCGGTTGAAGAAAATTATGAAAAGGCCGTAGATTTGCTTAAAAAACGTTTCGATAACAAACTTCTTATATTTCAGGCACACATGAAAGCGATTTTCGGGCTAAAGACTGTTGATCGAGGTTCTGCTACTGGCTTACGCGAATTAAGCGACAAATTCAATTCGCAGTTACGCGCACTTAATACTTTGGCAACATGTGAGCAAATTTCGGATGGATTACTGATATATCTCATTACTAGAAAATTCGATCAAAAGACGCAGGAAAAATGGGAAGAGGAATTGCCGATGCAGACATTACCAACGTTAGGTTCAATGACTTCGTTTTTGGAAAGGCATTGCCGATTGAGGGAAAATTTGGAAAGCGCTAAGGTACCGCAAACACCTAGCAATCAGGTGGGAAAAAATTCAAACATTAATAAAAGTGTTAAAAACGTCTTAGTAGCATCAAGTAGTACTAGCGTTTGTGTAATTTGCGAATCAAAAGATCATAACATAAGCAGCTGTTTGAAATTTTTAAACCTCTCGCCGAATTTGCGTTACAAAGAAGCCAAGCGATTGCAACTTTGCTTAAATTGTCTACGCAAAGGTCATAGTCTACAACGATGTAAGTGTGGTCATTGCCGTCACTGCACAGCAAAACACAATTCGCTTCTGCATATGAACCCCCTTCCCGCATCTACTGCCTTGTTTTCAAATCGGCCAGAAGGTGAAACAACACCTTCGTCTCAGCAAACTCTTATTTCGTCTTTAGCTTCAACCTCGGCTCTTCAAGCCCCGAAATCGCTCTGTAATAATAATGTGTTGCTAGCTACAGCGATACTTTTAGTAAAAGATCGATCAGGCAACCTCGTTCCCTGTCGTGCTATACTCGACTCTGCTTCTCAAATAAATTTCGTAACAACCCGACTTGCAAATCTGTTGCAACTCCCATTCAAAAAATCTACAATTTTGATCTCCGGCATCGGCGAATCTAATTTCGTTGCCAACAAAGAAATCGACGTTTTCGCACAATCGCAAGATAAATCTTACCAAACCTCTTTTACAGCTGTAGTCACACCCAGTATTACAGACTATCAGCCCACAAGCAACTTTTCATCAGAATGGAAAGTACCACAAAACATTAAATTAGCAGACCCACTATTTTTCAAGCCACAACGTATTGATTTGCTCATTGGTGCAGATTTGTTTTTTGATTTGATGTGCGTTGGTCAAATTCGCATTGCTAGTAATATGCCAATACTACAAAACACGCGACTGGGTTGGGTTGTCGCTGGTGGTGTTTCACACAATAACAAACAGTCATCACTAATCACTGTCTTTAGTCATGAGACCCACAAACAACAACAAAATGACAATTTGAACGATATCGTCAAAAGGTTTTGGGAAATAGAGAACTGCTTCGACTGCGCTCCCTCACCATCAAAGGAAGATGATTGGTGTGAGCAGCACTTCAAAGAAAGTTTCTCTCGGTTAGTTACGGGCGAGTACTCAGTGCGCCTGCCCGCAAAAACAAATTTCAGCTCACTTGGCGACTCATATGATCGTGCTTTGCGCAGGTTTAAAACCTTAGAGCGAAAATTGGCAAAAGACGAAAACTTAAAAAATCAATACACTTCATTCATGAGAGAGTACTTATCATTAAACCATATGTCACTAGCAAATCCACAAGCAAAAGTAACAACATTTTTTCTACCTCATCATGGTGTGCATAAGCCTGATAGCACAACCACGAAATTACGTGTGGTATTCGATGGCTCTGCAAAAACAACAACGGGCCTTTCGCTAAATGACCTTTTGCTAGCGGGTCCAACTATTCAACCGAAGTTGTTCAAAACTCTCTTACAGTTTCGTCTTCATAAATTTGCCATATGTGGAGACATATGTAAAATGTATCGATGTGTACGTATGGCATCGCCAGACGAATACCTTCAATGTATATTATGGCGCGAACACCCTCACGATGAGATAACAATTTATAAGCTAGATACAGTAACGTATGGCACAAAACCTGCTGCATTTTTAGCCATAGGTTCTATGCACCAACTTTCGTACGATGAAGAGAAATCATTTCCTATAGGCGCAAAAATAGTAAGAAGAGATTTTTATGTTGACGATCTCAACTCAGGTGGCGATAAAATAGAAGAAGTACTAGAGATCAGGGATCAGGTTAAAGGCTTACTTCAGCGTGGTGGATTTAACATTCGTAAATGGTGTTCAAACGAAGCTGGTGTATTGCGAGGTTTTGAATCAGAGTGTGGAAGTCTACTAAGCTTCCATGATGGAACTGACGTAACAAAAACACTTGGTCTCGTTTGGGATCCTAAGTCTGACAATTTCTTATTCACTTTATCGCCTATTGATTGGCGTACGTACAACAAAACGTGCGGTACTTTCATACATTGCCAAATTTTACGATCCGCTTGGTCTTGTTGCACCAGTCATTGCGAAAGCAAAAATTTTCTTACAATTACTTTGGAAACAGAAACTACAGTGGGATGAAAGTTTACCTCAATCGCTACAAACTACTTGGAATGATATTTGCGCGCAATTTTCTTTCGTAATTAGTTTCAAATTTCCTCGTTATGCAATTATCCCTCATTCGAGCTTTGAGATTCACGCATTCTGCGATGCAAGCGTATTAGCATTTGGTGCATGCGTATACATTCGTTCGGACTATAATGGGTTTTATAAGTCATGTTTATTTTGCGCAAAGTCAAGAGTTGCGCCTCTAAAGAGTTTAACTATCCCTAAGCTAGAATTATCTGCAGCTTTACTACTTGCGGAATTGGTTGCGTCTATTTCGCAAGATTTTCCGCATCCTCACTCAGTCCATTGCTGGTCGGACTCAATGGTCGCTTTGTCTTGGCTTCGTGAACATCCGTCTAATTTCAACGCTTTCGTTTCAAATAGAGTGAGCCAAATACAAACGCTTACTAAGGGTATGACATGGCATCACGTGCCTACTTCATTGAATACGGCAGATATCCTTTCAAGGGGATGCACTCCGAAGGAACTACTAAGCTCGAAGCTTTGGAGCCATGGACCACCGTTTTTGTTAGAGGATCGATCATATTGGCCGAATAACACGGATTTTCTCATTGATTTGCCCGAGCGACGGCGCAATGTTTTAGTTGCTTCTCAGCTTCGCGACATAACACTCGATTGTAAATACCATAACTCATTCGACAAGTTGCAGCGCGTCTTTGCGTATATCTATTTTTTCTCTCGACCCAGCCGAACTGCCGAAGACAACAAGCCGTTAACTCCGTCAAATATTAAAATGGGAACATATTTGCTAATTCGTAATATTCAACTAATTTATTTCGCAGCAGAGCTCAAGGCGCTAAGGTTTGACAAGGAGCTTAACTCTTCAAGCAAGCTTAACTCTTTAAATCCATTTGTCGACTCATTTGGGCTCCTTCGTGTCGGTGGGCGTTTGCAAAACTCAAACATGAACTTCGAAGCAAAATACCCGCTTTTGTTGCCTAAGAATCATCCAGTCACAAAGGCAATAATTGATTATTTTCATCGTAAATATTTACATGCGGGTCCACAAAGCGTACTGGCATCGATTCGACAGCAATATTGGCCAATTGGTGGACGAAAGGCTGTTGCCAGTGTTATCAACAAATGCGTGCGCTGCTTCCGTTTGAAACCCAAAACATACGACCATATCATGGGCATGTTACCAGCTGACAGAGTTCAACCCAGCAGAGCCTTTCTAACCTCTGGCGTTGACTTTTGTGGGCCATTTTACTATAAGTCGGAAGTTCGAGACCGACCACCAATTAAATGCTACATATGCATTTTCGTGTGCTTCAGCACAAAGGCTTGTCACTTGGAGCTAGTTCGAGACCTTTCTACACCATCATTTTTAGCGGCCTTGAAACGTTTTATCTGCACAAGAGGAAAACCGCACATCATATGGTCAGACAATGCAACAAACTTCGTTGGGGCCAAGAACGAGCTACTTGAATTGAGGCAATTATTTTTAAGCAATTCGCACATCACCGAAATTAATAATCTATGCATATCAGATGGCATCGCTTGGAAATTTATTCCACCTCGCTCCCCGCACTTTGGCGGCTTATGGGAAGCGGCGGTGAAGTCAGCGAAATTCCACCTTTTGCGCACCGTTGGCCTCTCAATTCTAACTTTTGAAGAGCTTCGCACTCTTGTGTGCGAAATTGGAGCAATTATTAATTCTCGTCCACTTTGTCCAATTTCAGAGAACCCAGATGATCTTGATGTACTCACTCCCGCTCATTTCTTGATAGGTGCACCGTTCACATCATTCGTTGAGCCAGACCTAACAAATCTCGATATAAGCCGTTTAAATCGATGGCAGCGCGTTTGCCACCTACAGCAAGTATTTTGGAAAAGGTGGAGTAGTTCACATCTCTCGCTGCTACAAGAAAGGGTCAAGTGGAGAAAATCAACTGGGAGCATTCAAGTTGGTAATATGGTCATTCTGAAAGACGAAAACCTTCCATCACTCAAATGGCAACTAGGACGTGTTGATAGTTTAATTCACGGTAGCGATGGCGTAGTTCGCGTTGTAACAGTTCGCACCGCCAATGGACTTGTTAAGCGATCTGTGGGAAAGGTTTCTGTGCTACCGATCGAAACGGATGTGGTTGAAAGATTAAATCTTCCAACGGGGGGAGAATGTTCGCAGCAGCACTAATATTGCGTTTCGGGATTTACAAATCTAAATATCATGACCGCATACCTAGCTGTAATTCTCCTGCAATGTACCAAATATATTTATTTTCTTTTCCACTTCATTCTAATGTACTTGAATACCTACCTATGTACTTATGTATTTGCATATTATTACGGTTCAACTCTCGCGTATAAGACAATCGAAATCACTTCTACTGCGACCACGAATCAATAAAGTTGGACATAAATTGAAGTGTTAATTTTTATTCGTTTTTGGAAAATAGGTGGTGCAAAATAGCTCGTCCTCGAAACAGCTTCATAAGGTCAACCCACCTACCAAGTTTCATCGCTTTATCCGTCTTTAGTAATGAATTATCGCACTTTTTCGGGTTTTCGAAATTTTCGTTATCGAAAAAGTGGGCGTCGTTATAGTCCGATGTCGTTCATTTTAAACAGAGATCTGAGATGAGTGTCCAGGAACTTGCAAACCAAATTTCATTAAGATACCTTAAAATTTACTCAAGTTATTGTGTTTAAGGGCGGACGGACATGCCTTAATGAATCTCTATTTTGGCCCAGATCATTTTGATATATAGAAGTCTATATCTATCTCAAATAGTTTATGCCGTTACGGGGTACCGTTATGCGAACAAAATTACAATACTCTGTGAGCTCTGCTCAGCTGAGTATAAAAATGAAATCAGTTCCGGACAAAAAGGTCCTATAGTATCCGCCGAAGTTAACACAGGCGATAATAAAAAGAAAAATAACAAAAAAAAAAAAAAAAAACTACTGAAAACACACTCTGACGAATATGAGTGACACTAAATGATACTCACTTCCCTAGTCTGATGCTAAGTAAATGAAGTCACAACAACAATAAAGCCGACAGTCACTTGTATCTACATAAACGAATCAATCATTATGTCTACACATATGTACGTACACGCAGCGGAAACCACATGCATATATCTGAGATACTCCCGAAAGTATGCAATGAGAGAAGCTATAAAAGCGTGCATCTGTAATTACAGCTCATAAATTTGATAGCTGATAGACAACTAGTAGATTCTGGAAATGGAAGCGCCTAGAAGATGCGAACGAGGAAATCAGAGAGTATAAAACGACAACGAAAAAGAAAACTCCATAGCACCGTCACCGCGCAAAATGCCATTAGCACCAAGATAAATTGTGGTTTAAATCAGAAGCCCTACCATAGAACAGTACTCGTAGCGCCAGACCTATCAAAAGCTTTTGATACAGTCAACCATAGCACGTTACTGCAAGACTTGGAAGGGACTACCCTTCCCCCATGTCTTAAAAGGTGGACCGCAAATTATCTGGATGGTCGGTAGGCATCGGTGCAATTCAGAAACGAAATTTCAAAGCCAAGAACAATTAAACACTTTTGTTTCATTTTTACATATTAAAACTACCATCGCCACCAAAAGGAGTTACTATCGTTTCTCACGCCGATGACTGCACAATAATGGCCACAAGCCCGGGTCCAAAGATCGATGAGCTTTGCAACAGAATAAACGGCTACCTCCCTGATCTCTCCAGTTTTTTCGCCTCGCGAAACCTGGCATTATCACCGACTAAATCATCCGCGACCCTATTTACAACTTGGACGTCCCAAATGTCGACCATTTTGAACATCCACTTCGATGGCACTACGCTACCGACTTTCCCACACCCCAAAATCTTGGGTGTGACGTTTGATCAGGATCTACATTTTGGTAATTGTTCCGAAAATCCAGAGCCGTAATAAAATCCTCAAATCCCTTGCTGACAGTACTTGTGGAAAAGACAAAGGAACGCTCATTACCACATACAAAGCAATTGGCCAACAGTTTGCGTGCTACGCGTCCCCTATATGGTCGCCAAGCCTAAAAACTACCCACTGGAAGAAGCTACAAGCCTGCCAAAATACTGCGCTCAGAACCGCCACGGGCTGTCTTCTTATGTCCCCAGAACACCATCTACATAATGAGGCGATAATACTCCGCATAAGGGAGAGAAATGAGATGCTAACCAAACAGTTCCTGTTGAATGCCTAGAAACCTGGGCATCCCAACAGAGATCTGATTGATGAGCCAGCACCGCCTAGGGACTTAAGGACTCATCTCCGTAAGCATTTTGAGGAAATACGGCACCTGAGAACTCAGCCGTATGAAGCAAAAAAGCACAAGCAGGTCCCTGGTGAACTCCACAAACAAGCGTCGGACCTTTATGCCTTGAATTGCCCGGTGAATCAAGTACTCGGGGTACAGTACCCAAAACTTGCGGAAGAGGAACGCATACTCCTCAGGGAAACGCGAGTCACTCTGGCTCAACTTCGTTCTGGATACTGTAACAGGTTAAACTCTTACATATCCAGAATCAACCCCGACATACAAAATGTATGCCCCGCTTACAATGTGTCCCCACATGACACCAACCATCTCTTTAATTGTAATGTGGAACCAACGCTTCTAACACCCCTTTCATTATGGTGCATCCCTGTCGAAACAGCAAGTTTCCTTGGACTCCCGTTAGAGGATATTGATGACAATTTGTGATCGGTCGCAGCTATTAGGTGGGGCGAAACATTTCTACAACAACAACAACAACAACAATAGAGGCGCTACAAGCAGTTTCGATTAAGCACGTTATCTGTCGGGCAATAGTAGTTATTTATTGTGAAGTACTTGAATAAAGGCCATCTTGCATTATTAAATATTGGAGTTATTTATTCAACAGTTTAGTTATTCGAACTTAGCAGAAGGTTGCAAATAAAAGGATTTGCAGCAAAATCGTTAAACTTGGTGTCAGAAGAGGAATTGTTGAATAAATTCCGAAGACTTCGAATACAACTTGGACATGGCAAAGTAGAGTGAATTGAAGATCCAGCAACTGAAGAAGGAGTTGGAGAGCCGTGGATTGAATACAACCGGCAATAAACTCGAACTTCAGGCACGACTACGAAAGGCAATGGAACTAGAGGGAATTAACGTGGAAGAGTATGTCTTTCCTCTTGATGGCGAGGAGAAAACAAAAATTGAAGAGAAAAGTGAAATATCGCAGACAGTTACGAGCACAGACTTGAACATGATTTTAGCTGAAATATCTGCTCAAACATCGACAGTATCATCTCAACTGGCAGAACAAAAGACATATATG
The DNA here is from genome assembly GCF_040869045.1 of Eurosta solidaginis. Taxonomy (NCBI): domain Eukaryota; kingdom Metazoa; phylum Arthropoda; class Insecta; order Diptera; family Tephritidae; genus Eurosta; species Eurosta solidaginis. The sequence continues at coordinate 192,292,948 of NC_090324.1, forward strand.
GTATCGCAGGAGAACCGCATAACGTCAAAGATTGAACGCGTATTTCACAAATGTCGGCACAGATTACATCCAAGATGGAAACTCAACTGGAAGAACAGAAGACATATATGGCATCCCAACTGGAATCGCAGCAGACACGCATAACATCCAAGATGGAAGAATAAGAGGAGCGCTTATCATTGCAGGTGGCACAAATGTCTTCGCAGTTAGAAGCACAGGAAGCAAGGGTAACATCAAAACTGGAAGCGCAGGATGCAAAAATCGCTCAATTTCAGGCAGAAGTCGATGATTTGAAGGGTCGTATGGAGCAGTTAAAACTAAATCGCCCAGCTGTTTCAGCGAGTAATCCAAAGGTAAAAACACCATCCTTTGACGGTTATGTTCCTTTCCAGGTGTTTAAGATTCAGTTTGAGAAGACCGCAGCAGTGATCAACTGGAGTGCAGAAGATAAAGTTGCTGCACTATTCGTGGTATTGAAAGGATCTGCTGCTGAAATCCTACAGACTATTCCTGCGGGAGAGCGGAACAACTACGAAACATTGATGAGCGCTCTAGGAGGCGATACGGAAGCAAACACAAGAAGCAGATACACCAAATAGAGTTGCAAAACCGCTACCAAAAAGCTAATGAGATTTTGCAGGAGTTTGCGTCAGATGTCGAAAGGCTTGCACATTTGGGGAATGCCGACGCACTCGTGGAATACACCGAAAGGGTAAACATTCAGAGCAATATAAATGGCATACGGGACGTCGAAACGAAGCGAGCCACATACGCAAACCCAAAGCCACCATTTGCAGAAACGGTATCACATGCATTGACTCAGGAAACTGCCTCACTATTGAGTAAACCAGCATACAAAGCTCATCATGTGGAAGTGGAAAGACCAGATTGGGTAGACACTAATTTGGAAGCACTGAAAGGATCACAACAGAAAAATGCCGGAGTTATTAAATGTTTCAAGTGCGGCAACCCAGGTGATATTCCACGACATTGCAGCACCGGTCCCAATAGCTCCAACAATGTGGGTGGCCGTAAACGCAGTTCTGAATGAGATGAGCAAATCTCCAAGTCCACTTAATCGTTAAACTAAGGCGAGTCAGCCGCAATTCGCCACAGCTGGCTCCCTCAATTGAATGCCCAATAATCTCTATCTCACAAATTGGAAGAAGATCAAACAATCTTACTGTCGGAGGACATGTGGGTGGAAAGGAACGTTTACTGACTGTAGATACGGGTGCATCTCATTCCATCATTCGAGCGAATTTAGTCAACAAGAAAATAAGACCATTGCATGGAACAAGATCGCGTACAGCCACTGGAGAAGAAACCACGGTTCTAGGAGAAGTATCATGTGAAGTCGCAATTGGGAACGTCACGGTAATACCCAATTTTATAGTGGCAGAGATTGTTGATGAAATTGGAGTGGACTTCTTAATCGACCAAGGCATAAAGATCGACATGCAAAGCAAGACGATGAGATATAAGAACATGGATGTGTCACTTAATTTCGGCTACGAGAGAGGCTACAGCAGTAAACGAGTGCTGGTGGAGGAGAGTCAGCAAATACCACCAAAATCAGAAGCAGTCGTCTGGGCAAAGGTTGACGGAGATTGTGGGACAAACAAAATGTGGGTTGTCGAAGCAGCAAACAAATCAACACCGAACATACTTGTAGGAAAAACGCTGGCTATGACAAAACAAGATGGACGTATCCCGGTAAGAGTACTCAATGGGTTCAAATCACCACTCAAACTGACAAAAGGAGCTATATTGGGAAGATGTCAAGAGGCTTAAGTAGTTATTAACTGTGAACAGCTCCAGGAACACGTTTCAACAAGCAAGACTAATCTTTCAAATGACATCACGGCATGGACGGAGGGGCTAGATCAAGATTATCAGAGAAAGGCGAAGCAACTGCTCCTAAAGTACGCAAACATATTTGACCAGGGTGGTTCCAAAACAGGCCGCACCAATGTTGTGAAGCAGCAAATTGACACTGGAGACGCGAGGCCGGTACGTCAAGCTCCACTGGCGAAGCGGGAAGTTGTGAATCAAATTATACAAGAAATGAGCGACAGCGGCGTCATCAAACCATCAGCTAGTCCATGGAGCTCACCGGTAGTACTTGTAAAGAAGAAGGATGGAAATATAAGGTTTTGCGTGGACTACCGGAAGTGTAATGACGTAACGAAAAAGGATAGGTACCCATTGCTAAGAATTGACGACACTCTGGACTCGCTCTCTGGTACGAAATGGTTTTCCACACTGGACTTGAAAAGTGGCTACTGGCAAGTGGAGGTGAAGGAGGAAGACAAAGAGAAAACAGCCTTCAGCGTCGGAGATGGTCTTTTGCAATTTACAGTAATGCCCTTTGGACTATGTAATGCACCAGCTACTTTCGAGAGACTCGTGGATCAGTTATTGAAAGGACTACGTTGGAAAACATGCTTGGTGTACCTGGACGACATCATCGTATTGGGCAAGAAATTTGATGAGCATCTTAAAAACTTAAAGGAAGTTTTCCAGAGAATAGCTGGCGTTGGTCTGAAGTTAAGTCCCAAAAAGTGTGCGCTGTTTAAAAAGGAAGTAAATTATTTGGGTCACAAGGTAACGACAGAGGGCATCTGCACTGCGAACGAAAAGATAGTAGCTGTAAAGGATTCGTCAAGACCACAGAACCTACATGAATTGAGAAGTTTCCTTGGGCTGTGCACATATTACCGCCGATTTGTACCAAATTTTTCCAGCTTAGCAAATAGCCTCCATGAGCTTACAAGAAAAAATAAAGCTTTTGATTGGAAGAAGGAGTAAGAATTGGCTTTCCAAACATTGAAGGAGTGGTTGTGCACTGCCCCAATGTTAGCATATCCGATTCAAGGAGCAACATTTATTCTAGTTACAGATGCGAGTGGATATGCTATAGGAGGCGTTTTAGCACAACTGGTCGATGGACTGGAGAAGGTAGTTGCATATTACAGCCGTTCGATTGGAAAACCAGAGAAGAAGTACTGCGTTACGCGGAGAGAGCTGTTGGCATTGGCAGAGTGCATTAAACATTTGCACAAATACCTCTACGGCCAGCGATTCCGTGTCAGGACAGATCACGCAGCATTGAAATGGCTTCTGCAGTTCCGTAATCCGGAAGGACAATTGGCACGGTGGATTGGGCGACTACAAAGCTATTACTTTTCAATTGAGCATCGAAAAGGTAGTACCCATGGAAATGCTGATGCAGTGTCACGAAGACCATGTAGTTTGGAATGCAAGCACTGTTCAAAGGCCGAGGTTAAAAAAGACATTATAGATGTAAATAAGTAAAGATGTTACCTCAGTTTTATTACTAGAAATATTTCAGTTTTATTTCAGTTTTTCTCAAATTTAGCTTCATTTATTTCAAGTAGTATTAGGTTTAGATATTTAGGTAATTTTAGTTAAAGGTTAGAAAAATATTAGCTTTACATATTTAAGCTCATCTAAATTATATGCAGAAGTAATTGCTGCAACTTCGCACTGATCAAATTCAATAAAGTAAATATATTACGACAATACAGGGAATTTAACTTATTAAAGCGATTTGGATTTTCAAATTATTAATTACAACTTTTATAAAAGTTCAACTTCGTTCTTAAAGCAACACGACCGAGTTCTTCTCTTCAACTGTTCAACTAGTTTTTATGTTTGTTTGATATTTGTAATTTTTCGGACATAATCTAGGGTTGCCATGTTACACTCGGCCATCCTGATCATCATCTGTCTCAGATGACAATAACACATCGTCATTTTCTAACGCTCTCCAAGGCTGCAAGTTGTCGGCACTAGTAGATGTATTGCTCGGACCTTCAAATTCGCCACATTTTAAAACGTCGTATCTGTTGTTTCGCTTAATTTTGCTGACCTTGTATGGCCCCAAATATTCACTCGCTAATTTCTTTCCCGCAACAAACTGTGACCTATTTATGGCAACTAAGTCGCCAACGACGTATTCGTTTGCTGGTTTACATCTTTTATAGTATTGCTGTTTCTGTCGTTCTTGCGCTTTTTGGATTTGCTCTTTTGCGTCCTTCCGTAATTGTTGTCGTTCCTCATCAAAACTTTGTACAAATTCTTGCTGTAGCATATCGGATATTTTATTGTTCATATTTGTATTAATTTTAATGCCAAACATAACCTCAAAAGGTGAGGTATTCGTAGAACTGTTTATGCACGCGTTAATCGCTTTTTGGACCTGGCCGACCTGTTTAAACCATTTTGTTGTATCGTCCGCTGACAACTTCGCGATTACGACCAAAATTGTACGATTTGACCTTTCAATTTGTCCATTGCCTCTTGGAACTGCAGTGGTTATTAAAATATATTCTACGTTACCTTCCTTACAAAAGTTTTCGAATATCTTCGAGGTAAAAAATTCTGGTCCTCTGTCACTTACGATGCGGTGCGGATATCCATACGTATCGACTCACACTGCCAATTTTGCAATAGTCTCTTCCGCTGAGGTTGTTTTCGTGGGAAAAAGCCACAAAACTTTTTAAAACGCATCCGTTATAGCCAACATTTATTTGCATTTCTTTGCGGTTGCGTCCATTGGACCCAGATGATCAACGCGTAGAGTGTGCAACGGGGTATCACCTTTATAAATTACTTGCAACATTCCTTCTTTCTTTCCCAACTTTTTATTATGTATAATACATCTGACGCAATTGTTAATAACTTTGTTAACTTTTCTTTCTAAATGCGGTATATAAAACTGTTGCTCGATGATATATGCAGTTTTTTGCGTGCCAAAATGACCTTTTTCATGCGCATTCCTAATTATTTCGAGCTCCATTAGTTTCGGAGTAAACAGTAACTCACGGCCATTTAGACATTTGAATATTAGCCCATTTTTCATCTTGAAACCGTCATACGAGTCAGACTGTAGCGCAACTGCTATTGCACGTATCGAGTCGTCTTCTTTTTGTGCCCTTCGAAGTCTGCATGTTAGATCTGACGAAACGACCATTACATCTACTGGATAGCGGCTTAAGCTGTCAATATGCTTCATTCGTACTGAGGATCGGTAAATAAAAAAAAAAAAAAAAATGTAAGGCGCGATAACCTCCGAAGAGATCTAAGGCCGAGCTTCTCTTCCAATTTGCGTCGTGCTCCTCTTGATTTTTCCCTACAAATTGGCCGGACGGGACCTACATGTTTTATGCCGACTCCGAACGGCGTCAGCAAGGCAGATGAGTTTTCACTGAGAGCTTTTCATGGCAGAAATACAATCGGAGCGCTTGCCAGACACTGCCGAGGGGCGACCCCGCTTAGAAAAATTTTCTTCTAATTGAAAAATCTTATTTCTAAAATTTTGATGTTGCTTTGCCCGGGAGTTGAACCCAGGGCATACGGTGTGATAGGCGGAGCACGCTACCATCACACCACTGAGGATCGGTGTTCGACTATAAATGTAAAGTCCTGAATATACATGACCCATTGAGCTACTGATATTGGCAAATGCTTTTTGTTCATTGTATGCTTGAACGCCGAGCAATCTCTTATTAATTTAAATCGTAAGCCTAATAAGTAATGCCGAAACTTCTGTAATGCCAAGTAAGCTTCCTTAACCTCTAACGTATAACTATTTTGCTGAGCCTCAGACGGTGAAGTTTTCTTACTCCAAAAGTATACTGGATGTAGTTTGTTTTCGTATTTTTTAAGCAGTGTTGCACCAAAGCCTTCCTCCGATGCATCTGTATGTAACTCAGTTTCAGCTTGTCGGTCATATAAACGTAGTACAGGTTCTTAAGTAAGCTTAGATTTCAGTTGCTCAATAGCACATTTCTCAGCTTCTCCAATTTTGAAAACAGCCTCCTTTTTCAGTCAGTTTGTCAACGGAGCTGCTATCTGTGCATAACCAAGTACAAACTTTCGAAAGTATCCTGTTAGACCCAGAAACGATTGGATACCCTTCACGTTTCTTGGACATGGGAATTTCTCGATTGCTCTGATTTTATCTACTCCTGGCCAAAAATTACCATTATCGATAGAGTGTCCCAAAAATCTATCCAAGTTTTCAAAAATTTGCATTTTTGCCATTTAAATTTCAAACCATATTGTGCTGCAACTTCAAATGCAGCATGTAGCTTTTTCATACATTCCTGTGGCGTTTCGCCGTATGTTACTATATCGTCGATATATAGCTCCATTACATCGTTTTTTATTAAACTTTGAAAAATATAGTTCACGTACCTTACAAAATTAGCAGGTGAGTTGCAAAACCCAAAAGGTGCACTATTAAATTCGTATAATCCTCGCTTCACATGGAAGCTTCGGGACATGGAAGAACCCATTTTCTAAGTCCATTGTAACAAACCACTTTGCCTTATTCAACTTTAACAACACATCTTCCACTATTGGCACTGGGAGACAGTCCTTTAAAACCATTGTGTTCAACTGCCGAAAGTCTACACATATTCGGTAACTACCACATTTCTTCTTTACCACGCCCACTCTGCTGGCGACTTCTTAGTGGGATCTACGAATTATTCCGCTCTGCAACCACTCATCTATTTGTTGGTTAACTGCTAGTTCTTCTGGTTGGGGTAATCTTGCTGGAGCATGCCGAAATGGCTTCATGTCTGCACTTGGTACAATTTTCATAACAACAGGTGAATTTTTAACATTATCTACTGTTTTGTATTTGTATACCAAAGCTTCGATATCGAATTCGGGTCGACATCCAGCTCTGACGTGTTAATATTATACACATTTAATTCAATTTGATTATCATCCGAATTTCTGTTGAAAAATGTATAACCGTCATCAAATTTACAAACAAAGTTCAAGTTCAAATCCAATAATTGCATTAACTTTTACCGCATTGTTTTCTACAATAAGAAAATTATGTTCCTTTTCGACGTTGTCCGCCCGCACCTTACCCCGGATATACCCAATCGGTTGAGTTGATTTTTGGTCTAAACCGAACAACATTAGTTTATTCTCACATAATTTATGATTGGAGAATTTACTATGGTATATTTCTTTTTTCATTATCGAAACGTCGGCACCTGTATCCACTAAACAATTTAATTCGACACCGTCCATCTTGATGGTTTTAAAGCTATTATTTGAAACGGCAACATTAACGCCTTTTTCCTGCAAAGTTTTATTTTTACTACATTCTTTTAAAATATGCCCAAATTTGTTGCATTTGAAACATTTCGCCTCATTTTTACATTCACTGCGTTTGCGATCTTTAGAGCCACAATTGAAGCAGAATTTATTATTTTCCACTGTGTTTTTTGCCATCGGTTTAAAATTACTTTTGTTTTGCATATTATCCGTTCGCTCATTGACATGCTCGAAAATTTCGTATTGATCCCAGAGGTCTTTGTATCATTTTGCACTGTGCAAATTTTGCTTGGCACTAGTCAATCCGTCTACTATATATCGTATTACCGCGCGTTCTTCCATATCACAAAGTCTAGCTATTTCTAGCTATAAATTTCAAACCACTTTGCAACAGGTATTGATTTGCCATCAAAATCAGAAATAATTTTTGAAAACCCATCATTAGAAATAGCAGCCTTATTATTATCATCAAACTTATTTGCAAGTAGTTTTATTAACTCGTTTAGTTCACTTGTTGCCATTTCTTTTGTTTCAGTTTCCACACGTTCCAACAATTCACTAGTCTTTGCTTCTATAGCACTCCAACTGCTGTGACTATATCTATCCTCTACAATTTCGTCTTCAAAATTTTGATTCGGTCCTATTTTCAGTTCATATATTTTCTTTTCCCTATCCTGCTGCTCTGCTTTATCGTCGTTAATTTAAACACATTATTTATCCACTACTGTTCTTTTCAATTGGAGTTCGCTTATTTACTTTGCAACGGTTTTCTTATATATTTATTAAGTTTTCAAACGGTTGTTTTATACATATTTTTTGGATTTGTTCGTCGAACGGGTGTTTCTGCTGTTAAATTGCATACTCTCTTACGTATATAAATGCAATTTTATTCACGTGGTTAGATTTTTAATTAGCACAAATTCTATTATATTTTTAGCTGTTCTTTTCTTTTTTCGCAAATGTAATGTCAATTTAAACGCTCCGCTGTAGTTTTTGGTTGAGCCCCTATGTAAATAAGTAGAGATGTTACCTTAGTTTTATTAGTAGAAATATTTCAGTTTTATTTCAGTTTTTCTCAAATTTAGCTTCATTTATTTCAAGTAGAATTATGTTTAGATATTTAGGTAATTTTAGTTAAAGGTTAGAAAAATATTAACTTTATATATTTAAGCTCATCTAAATTATATGCAGAAGTAATTGCTGCAACTTCGCACTGATCAAATTCAATAAAGTAAATATATTACGACAATACAGGGAATTTAACTTATTAAAGCGATTTGGCTTTTCAAGTTATTAATTACAACTTTTATTATTAATGACTATAACATGTACAGATGAATGGGACAAGGAACAGCTAAGAAAGTGTCAACTAGAAGATACAAATCTTTCGCATGTTATGCAAGGGCTCTAACCAAACGAAAGACCAAACGGAGAAGAGATGTCAACAGAGAGTCCCATTGCGAAGTCATATTGGGCACAGTGGAACCGTTTAGAATTGATATCCGGTTGCCTTCATCGAGTATGGGAGAGTGAGGATGGTAAATGCAAGAAGAAACTGATAGTTGTTCCCAGAAAGAGGATTCCTGACGTGCTCAGCGAGCTGCATAATGGTCCAGGTGGAGGTCACCTTGGAATCACGAAGACGCTCGAGAAAATTAAGCAGAGATTCTATTGGATTGGTTGCCGACAGTCGATCACCGAGTGGATTTCCAACTGCAGGGTTTACAACAGAGCGAAAGGGCCCAAAACACAAAGTCATGGCCAGATGAAGCAGTATATTTCAGGTGCACTATTTGAAAGTATCGCCATGGATGTCGCAGGTCCATTTCCTACTAGCAACCGCGGAAACAAATACGTACTGGGGATATGGATTATTTCAGTAAATGACCATACCCCAATCCCAAACCAAGAAACAGAAACAGTAGCAAAAGTGGTTACAAACGATTGGGTTGCATGGTATGGGTAATGGAGTTACATTCTGACCAAGGCAGGAATTTTGAATCAGCTGTGTTCCAAGAAATGTGCAAGAAGTTTCGGATTCGGAAAACACGGACAACTGCATTGCATCCTCAGTCCGATGGTATGGTGGAACGTTTCAATAGAACATTGGAGGAGCATTTAAGGAAAATAGAAGACAAGTATCATAAGGACTCGGATATACACATATCATTATTCTTGATGGCCTACCGATCGGCAGTACATGAGACATCGGGCCAAACTCCCACAAAGGTAATTTTTGGCAATGACCTTCAACTGCCAACTGATTTGAACTATGGGGTAGATGCCGATGCGGAGAGAAATGCCAAGAAATCCACTGTTGTCTTGAAAGAAGAGCTGAGAGAGATACACGATCTGGTAAGGCAACGATCAAAGATTATGAGTGACAAGATGAAAGCGAGGTACGATAAAGCAATTAATTCGGAAGGGTTCCAGGAAGGAGATTTGGTGCTGTTATACAACCCACAACGAAAAAAAGGTTTTTCCCCGAAACTGCAGTGTAATTGGGAAGGCCCATACAAAGTTGTAAAACGGATCAAAAATGTAGAGTACCGCATACAAACCATTGGCAAACCACGAACCAAAATGAAAGTGGTTCAGTTGGAAAGTCTGGCAGTGTTTAGATCGAGAGATTTGTCTGATCGGGACGATCAGACTTAGGTGGGGGGGCAGTGACACTAAGTGATACTCACATCCCTAGTCTGATGCTAAGTAAATGGAGTCACAACAACAATAAAGCCGACAGATACAAGTGCTATATAAACGAATCAATCATTATATCTACACATATGTACGTACACGCAGCGGACAACCACATGCATATATCTAAGATACTCCCGAAGTTGTCCGACAATACTATGATGTGCAAATATTTATCAGAGGGATCTGAAGATCCTGAAGTGAAAGCTGATGGATGTGATTGTACTTCAGGGAATGTGAAAGGCTCAAAAGGGGTAGCCACTAATAATTTAAAGGATGATCACTCAATAAAGAGTGAGAAAGGCTCAAAACGGGAATCCAATAATTATATGAATGATAATGCTTCAATAAAAAGTGAAAACGGTTCAGAAAAGGTAACCGATAAATATTTTAATAAAAATAATATATATTCTCTTTAGCAGGAACCAAGATGTCAGGGAAAAAACCTTGAGCAGTACAGGAGTTTAATAAAACAGAAAATTGAGGAATTACACTTACCTAAATATTGAGAAAAATTTTCCGTTTAGAACAGATGTATGAGCGGAAATACGAACAGAAAGTGAGAAGCCCGTATGGTGTAAACAGTACCCATATCCTTTATACGTGAACTCTTTCGTCAATAAGGAAATTCAAAAATTGCTAGATGAAAATATTATTAGGCCTAGCAAGAGTTCTTATAATTCACCCATTTGGGTGGCATCGAAGAAAGGTACCAATGAGGATGGCTCACCCAAATTTAGAATGGTAATAGATTCCAAGAAATTGAATGCTGTTTAACGCATTGACGCAAATGCGTAGGAATCGTTTAATGCATTCCATCTAATGCCGAGGGTTTTCGTTGAACTTGAGCAATCAAATTTCAAGAAGTCGGATTCAAGCAAGTCTTCTGTTGCAATATGGACCAGAAGCTCTGGATGGTTGAATGTGATTTTCTTGAGGGGGAATCCTGCGGAGTTCAAACAATGAATGGTTTGGAATTGGGCGTGCATGCAGGAGCGAAGGTCATTACCTCCAGACAAGATGTCGTCAACGTAAGTTTCTTTGGTGAGAATTCGCTCAGCTAGAGGGTAGGGTTCCCTCAAGTTGGCCAACTGGTGTAATGTTCGGATAGCCAGGTATGGCGCACAGTTCACTCCAAATGTTACGGTTTTTAAGGCGAAATCGGTAGATTTTGTGTCATGGGGTCGACGAAAAATAACTCTCTGATACTGCTGGTCGTCCTCATGTAGGAGGATCTGACGGTACATTTTTTGAATGTCGCCATTGAATACATATCTATAAAGACGCCAGTTGAGAATGATGAACATAAGATCGGTTTGCAAAGCAGGGCCTATAAGGAGGATATCGTTCAACGACGTGCCTGAAGACGTCGGCATGGAGGCGTTAAAAACTACTCTGACTTTGGTGGATGCACTGTCCGGTTTCACTACCGAATGGTGAGGAAGATAATACGAAAAATACTTTTCATTTTGATGGATTTCTTCAGGAGAAGTCGGTTTCATATGTTCCAGGGCTAGATATTCTTCTAGCACATGATTATATTCCGATTCAAGGAGCGGAGTTTTTTTGAGCATGTGTTCCATACGAATCGCTTGTTTCATCGCCTGCGACCGAGACGAACCGAGAGAAATCTGGGATGGGAACCCTGCTTTGAAGGGGAGGCGTACGACGTAACGTCCATTGGCTTGTCGGTATGTGGTTTCTTGATAGAACGACTCACACGCACGGTCGTCCTCGGATGGGAGATGTGATTCGGCGACTTCCTCTAATTCCCAGAAACGTTTCAGCTGGAAGCTCAGATCCTCGTTTGAAACTGTTGTGGCATGGGTATGAAATGTAGAGCATTGGGTGGAGGTCAGTGGTCCGCTCAGATACCACCCGAAAACGGTATTTTGCGCAAGCAAACTCCCAAAAACTCCGTGTCTCATTCCCTGTAGGAGGATCTGGGGTATAAGGTCACTGCCAATGACGAGATCAATGGGACCGGGTGTATAAAAGTATGGATCCGCAAGATCTAAATCCTGAATTTCCGAAAGATTTGGTTTCGATAGTTTAAAGGAGGGAAGAAAACTGGTCAGCTGTTTTAAGACGATGGCGTTGGTATGGATACGGGTGTGATTGAATTTCGGTACCAACGTGAGTAGACAGACTCGGTTGGCATTTTCTACTACTTTTCCGCCCATCCCCGTGACTGAGAAGTTTTCTTTATAGGTAGGTAGTTGTAACCGGTGTTGTATTTTTTCGGACACAAAGGTTTTTTGTGAGCCTTGATCGATGAGTGCTCTTAACGTGAAGATAGAACCTGGTGTTCGATGCTCACTAGGGCGGTGGGAAGGAGTGTTTTCTCGTTGTTGGTGGAGAAATTAGCCTGAACTTCGAAGTCAGGTTTGGTGGGAGAAGGAGACTCTTCCCAATTGCCCTCGGTGAGGTTGAAGATGGGATGTCTGGGCTCTTGGGAAGATTCGGTGTGTAATAGATTGGTTGCCTTTTTCGCGAATGTGCTCGGCGTAGCCTTTGATTCGGGCTGGTTGGTTATGAGAGGGTGTAACATGGTGTGATGGTTTTTCTTACAGTGCAGACATCGGAAGGCACTGAGACAGTTGGTAGATGAATGGTTGTAAGCGAAGCAATTCGTGCAAAACCGGATATCCTTCACAAATTTGGTACGCTCTGGTACGCTGAGTTTTCGGAATTCGGGGCAAGATTTCAAGGGATGACTGTCGTTGCATAATCTACAAGTAAACGCAAGTTTTTCTTGAAAGTGATAGGATTGGATTTTAGGCGAGGATTTCGATGGGAACGAAGTGCGTGATTTAGTGCCTTTATATTCATGTAGGCGTTCAACCACTTCGTAACGTTTGGTCAGAAACTGGTTCATCTGGGACCAGTTAGGAAGCTCCTTCCTAGATTCGAGGGACTGCTCCCACAGAGAGAGTGTTTCCTCTGGTAGCTTTGAGGAACATAAATAGATTAAAATGGGGTCCCACTTGGAAACGGAAATTCCCTGCGTCTTTAGGATCACAAGACAATCATTGATGGTGTTCTGTATCCTTTGAATACCTTCGCTACTCTCCGAGGTAGGAAAAGCAATTTCAATTGTTTATCTATTAAGATTCGTTTGTTTTCGAATCGGGCTTTTAGCGCTTCCCATGCTGATGAAAAGTTATCATCGGACAAAGGGTACTGTTTTACGATTGCGCCTGCCTTTCCTCGAGTCTTATTTCGCAAGTGATAGAGTTTCTGGACGGGAGTCAGTTTGGGATGGTTGAGGTAAACGGCCGTGAACATATCACGAAAGGGTGGCCACTCCTCATAACTACCGTAAAAGGTTTCTGTATCGCACGGTGCCAGCTTGAGACATGAAGACGAGCTTGGATCGAAAGGCAGAGACTGACGGGAGGTATTGCCTGGCCCTGTTGGACTCCCATTGGAGGTATTGCCAGACTCTGACGAATTCCCACGGAGGATTTTTAATTGGTCCAATATATGTGATTTGCAGATGTAGAAAGAGTCAGCACAAAGCTGAAATTTGTTGTGGGCTGCCTCTTTAAACTCTCCAGAAACTGCGCTGTCCTCAGCTATGCAGACGTTTTCATAGGCATTTTTTAACGAAGCCCAGCGACCGTTGAGGTCCTCTAACTTGACCTCCAATAAAGAGTCCGGTTGGTCATCAGGATCTTCCTTTTGAAAATTGGTGCAAAATTTCACCACATTGTTGGAGTCGAAGATAAATTTGGACATGATTTCTGTTGAAGAAGGCATGATTGGAGACGGTATCAAGGGTCTGATTTGATAAAAAATGACCAGGAAGACAAGCTGGGTGGAGATTATTTTAGTTCACAATTGGTATTGTGCGCGAAGATTCGGGTTTGGAAACTTTAACACTACAGACGCAAGTCGAGAAACGCTTATTTGGGGGAGTGGACTTTCCGTCTGTCGCTCAGAGGGAGAACGATTTTTCGAAAATGAACGGGCACTTAATCGGTTTGCACTGCTCACGGAGAGATTCACCAAAAGAAACTAATCAATGTTAATTATGGAATGCCCCACTGAAATCGAAAGTATTTCACAAAGGGGAACTTAGCACGATTTACTAGGGAATTTCCCCCGAATTCACTGAAATATACGTATTATGTTGAAGGTTTTGTGATACAAAATGTTTGTGTGATGTGTAAATAAATGTGGTATGTGTAGAGTTGATGGATAATGGTGGAGATATGTAGATAAGAGTGGTAGCAAACACGTTATATGCAACATAACGTGGGATCTTCAATATTTGAGAAACCCAAGACAAGCGGTTTTCTCAAAAGATGTTATGGTTGGACGCAAGCAACGTAATCACGCATTTATTTACGTGCTGGAGTCCACAGTTTTTTAAATTGTTGGTGCTTGGAATATGTAAAGCACATTCATACAAACCGGTGTTTATATGTATGTGCACATCCGCGACTAGTGGTGTTGTATGTATGTATATACGTCAGTTTTTTGGGAAAAAACTCAACTATGAACTTGGTAAAGCTTAGAAAGATTCTGTATATATACATACATGAATATATATATATATGTATTATATTGAATTTAACTACTCTTCTTCGGCGCAAGCTCATCCAAAAAAGGGACGTGGTTTTTTAGTGGGTAACTACCGGTAGTGGCTAGTGAAAATAGCGAAAATTATTTTGCACCTTACAAATGATAAAATATTCATATGTACATTCGTATATGTTGGTGAAAAGCCAAAAGGGGAGATAGGCTGCCGTCGCTGCTAGCGCAAGCGCAAGCGACGATCGAAATTGTTGAGAATATGTCACGCTATTCGCAAAATAGCGGACTGGAATTCCGTATGTGTGTATATCTATATATATATATATATATATAACCGTATATGCAAATTACGGTTAAATATACGGCTTGGTGGCGAATATGTATTTTTTGGGAACAAAACTGAGAACTGCTACTTACGTGCGTATTCTCACGGTTCGCATGATTTTTTGGTGGTTTTCCAATTGAAAGAGCGTTCCTCCGTTAAAATGTACTTCACTTCACAAGTTTTTGTGCGTAGGTGCGCAAATTATGTTGTGCGCTTTTGATTCTAAGGTGCGAGTATGCACACCACTTTTGTATGTAACTTTGCACGTGGTTTGTGGTAAATACCGTGTGAAAACACTGGAAATTTAATTTCGTGAAAGGTCAAACTTTTTAAACTTTTAAACTTTTTGCATAAATTTTGTGGTGAGCACACGCGAATGGGAAAATTGCAAATGGAAAAAGTTAGCGATGGGGCGATAGCGATATATGAACAGTGTTGTAATTTTGGGTTGCCACTGATTCAAATCCGGCTCGAAGGACCAAATGTTTAACGCATTGACGCAAATGCGTATTTCAATATTAATGCATTTATTGAATTGAAACTCTTAAAGCTAACAATAGGAACTTAAACGCTGATACTGCACACAGCAAATATATATAAAATGGAAATATAACTAATTCCACAATGGAACGAACATTTTTACGAAATGAATTTAAATAGTGAATTTGAAGGATAGGCTTCGGGATTTTGATCCGTCTTGCGGCCGCGCAAGGGCTAGGTTAGGTTCGAGAACCAATCTCACGCAAGGGTGGGGAATACCGCAACGCAAGTGCTATCTCGGTTGCTTTTATATAGAAAGATATAACTTACGATTTTTGGGATGATACTTCCTTTGTTGTTCTCATGAATTTGGAGGTGACGTCGGTGCTGATGGTTGTGCTCGCTCCTACGTTGTTGATCCGATGCAAGTTTATTCCAAAAAGGGTAGATGATGTTGGTTGCTGGTAGATGTTCGGTGTTCCACGAAACAAGAGAGCGAGTTAAAGCATTGCACTGGTATTTATAACAGAGGTAAGTGATGGAAAGCAATTCCAACACTGTTGATTGGAAGCACTGGATGGCAACTCCAGTCTACTCTACCGCCAGGGTTGTATGAACGCAAGTCATAACTAGTGAAGTGAACGCAAGTCACGTGGAGACGTGATCGCAAGTCACGGATGGGTGGTTAGGTGAACGCAAGTCACGGAACCGTTGCCTATTTAAGTGAACGCAAGTCACTTAAACAAATCCTAATACTTTTCCTGGTCGTTATCCCATCCCGGATACGAACATAATTTTCTAAAATTTAGGGAAATCGAGATACTTCTCAAGCATTGACTTGGAGTCAGGCTTTCACCAGATTTTAATGTCAGAAAATGAAATAGAAAAACGGATTTTCCGTTACTAACGGGAAATATGAATTTGTAAGAATGCCGTTTGGCTTGAAAAATGCTCCGAAAATTTTTCAGAGAGCAATGGACAATATATTGCGCGATCGTATAGGCAAGATGTGTCATGTATATATGGATGACATAATAATTTTCTATGGTAGCCTAGAGCAACATGCTAAAGATTTAAAGGAAATAACTGAAATACTGAAAAAAGCCAATATGAAAATTTCCTTGAGAAGTCAAAATTTTTCAAATCGGAAATAGGGTTCTTGGGTTATATAGTGGCTCAAAATACTATTAAAATAGATCCAAATAAAATTGAATTGATTGTGAATTATCCTTTGCCTAAAACTATACGAGAACTGAGAGGGTTTTTGAGAGTTACGGGTTATTACCGAAAGTTCATAAGGGTTTATGAAATTATTGCAAAACCATTGACGAAATGTTTATCCTCAGAAAATGGGAAGATCCCCAAAAACATGTCTAAAAAAGTATTGGTGGAAATCGATAAGTCAGGGATTTCTTCTTTTAATATGCTGAAGAAAAATTTAGCAACAGCGATGGAATTAACACAACCAGATTATTCAAAAAAGTTTGTTTGACTACTGGCGCATCTAGTGTCGCAGTAAGCCCGGTTCTATCCCATGAGAATGAACCTATATTTGTTTCAAAGACTCTTAGTAAAAATGAAAAAGAGTTATTCGCCATTGTATGGGCATTGAAAAATCTTCGTAATTATCTTTACGGAGTAACTAATCTTGAAATTCATACGTATCATCAACCATTGACATTTGCGCTTTCCACGCGCAACCCTAATTGTAAAATGAAAAGATGGAATGCGTTTGTAGAGGAATTTTCTCCAAAATATGTGTATATGCCAGGAAAAACGAATTTTGTGGCTGATGCATTATCTCGCCTTGAAATAAATAATTTATCAAGTGAACCCGACGATTCTCAGAGTTTCGAATCTTATTATTCAGCAGAAAGTAGTGAAAATACTTTAAGACAGGAAACAAACAATCCTGTAAATCAATTTAAACAACAAATTATATTATGTAAAAATAGATTCACTATACACGAAATGATTGACACTTTTAATAGGAAGAGGCAATTGATTTAATATGACACAGTGGAGAATGTACTCACAATTTTAAAGGAATTTATTAAACCAAATTTGTAACAGCAATACGTTGCACATCTGAGGATTTGTACGAGATAAAACGATCTCTAAAAGAAAATTTTAAAAATCAATTTGTATATGTGAAAACGAATAACGTTAGATAACGAGCTAAGTTTAACAACACCTCAATTCAAATCGTTAATGCAACGATTGAATATTCAAATTTATTTTTGCATTCCAAGACATAGTATAACAAATGGGCAAATTGAAAGAGTCCATTCTACAATAATAGAAATAGCAAGATATATTAAAGAGGAATACAATATAGTAAACGATTTAGAAGCTATTTTAAGAGCAACACAACACTATAATTTAACCATACACTCGGTCACAAAATTTCGACCCACAGGCATTTTTCATAATACAGTAAGTAAGGAAAAGTTACCAAATACCCTAAAACAAGCACAAGAAATATGCTTGCGTTTCATAACAAAGCTAGGGTAGATAAAGAATACCACACAGGTGAAATAATATACATATGAAATGGTTGTAGAAGAAAGAAATAAGGTAGTAATTAATAACAGAATCAGAATAGTTCATAAAGATAATATTAAAAGTTGAATATTGTTTTAAATGTTCTGGACGATTGTTTTCATGCTTTTGATTGGTTCCATTTGGACGGACATAATAGATTATACCAATGATGAATATATTTTAATTGGGAACGGACAGGCATTATTATATGAATCATTTGGAAACATTCTTCATATATCAAATCTCACATATTACGACACCTTGTACAATGAAGAAAAATTGTATGTTTGACAAGAAAAAGCAAAGCATTCATATTCAACTACTACAGAATATTTGGAAATAGAATCAGAATTTTATATTATAGAATCTTCTTTATTGCAATTAGAAAAAAAGTAGAACGAAAATACGGATTAATGAAATAGGTTCAGTATGGAATTGTATAGCAGTATGCCCGACCATGATAATTATACTTTTATTTCAAACAAATTTAATGAATTAATAGAAAATAACAATAAACTATTAACCACAAATTCAGAAATATTCAATGAAATACGTAGACTGACAAATTTAGTAAACAATATAACAGGAATTTCACATGAGAAAATAGTGCGCATACAAAGAATTAAAATGATAGTTTACGAATTGCAAAATATTTTGCAAACCATAACATTAGCAAAAGGGGATATATTGAATCTTCATACAGAAGAAACAAAAGAAATAATTCAGAACGAATTACAATTAATAACTTTAACTGACTTATTGGATGTTTCAACATTAAAAATTTTACAAAAGGCAGACCTTATTATTTTGTACATTAAATATCCAAAAATATCCAATGGCGGCCACCTTGGTGTGATGGTAGCGTGCTCCGCCTACCACACCGTATGCCCTGGGTTCACATCCCGGGCAAAGCAACATCAAAATTTTAGAAATAAGGTTTTTCAATTAGAAGAAAATTTTTCTAAGCGGGTCGCCCCTCGGCAGTGTTTGGCAAGCGCTCCGAGTGTATTTCTGCCATGAAAAGCTCTCAGTGAAAACGCATCAGATGCCGTTCGGAGTCGGCATAAAACATGTAAGTCCCGTCCGGCTGATTTGTAGGGAAAATCAATAGGAGCGCGACGTAAATTGGAAGAGAAGCTCGGCCTTAGATCTCTTCGGAGGTTATCGCGCCTTAAATTTATTTTATTTTTTTTTTTAATAAAATTTGCACATTATTTGAGAGCATATCCATATCACAATAATTACAAATCAAGTAGCACTAGGTAATAATACATTTATACCTATTGAAGAATGCAAAGTAGAAATAAATAATATTTTTTGTAAACAAAAGTACAAGATACATGTTTTATTAATTAAATTATTAAATTTTTCGAGCTCAAGGCCACGCATAAATAAAAACCAAATATCTTATATGCTTAAATAAATATATTTGTTTAATAATTGATCGATATTTCGACCTCAATCTGAGATCATCCTCAGGACTAAAAAGATTAAAAACAATAAAAACATCAAAAAGTGCATTTTACATACATCACTATAACACAACTTACACTCTTGGCTGTGCCTGATCGACTAATTTTAAAAGATTACATATGGAACGAATATAAACAACATAAAGTAAACAAATAAATACCGTAAATATAAACAAATTTTGACAAAAAAAGCCCTGTACAAATTTCTCCAACTGTACGTCGCGCTCAGCATACATATATATGTACATATATCAGCTACAGGTAAACTGTTGTTGTCTAACATTATAATAAAAATGTTGGTGGGACATTAAACTAACAAATTACTCTGAAAGGGCTTTTTTGTTTCTGCTTATTAGCTGCCTATAGGCTGAAGCACAATTTTCCGTGTCCGTTTAAAAACTTATCCATTTTTCGCTCTCTATATTGATAATATGAAGCATTTAAAGTATGTATCTCTTATTATATTGCTTCTCTTGTTGCAAAATTCTCACATTTTCTATTTTATTATCTTTATATTACGTTGGATTTCTCGTATTTTTCAATCCTGCTTTTCATGTTGCTGTATATTTGTCATAGAGTATTGGGCAAGCCTGGAATGTATGTGGCTGTCTTGAATATTTTCTTTGCCGTGTTTACTACAATTCTTCTTTCGTGCTTGGAATAAAAGTTTATTAATCTCCCAGACGCAGTGGGTTTTTTTTACCATTTAAATGTAAGTTTCTTGTTATGTCTTATTACTATCGTATCTAAGAATGTTAATTTTCCGTCAACTTCCATATCCGACGTGAACTTTATAGAATTTATGTAGTTATTTAGAGTGGCCACCGTTTCTTGGACTTTATCTGTTTGAACGATAGCAAATGTATCATCCACATATTTCGTAAGCAAACGTGGTTTATGTGGAAAATCTTCCATGAATTTATTCAGCAATTCCTCCATTACAATATCTGCAATGACTGGCGATGCTGGAGATCCCATAGGCATTCCATAGCGCTGTTCGTATATTTTCTCTCTAAACTTAAAATACCTGTTGTCCTTTATGCAGAATCGTACAACCCCAAGAAACAAGTCCTTCGTTAACGAAGTGTGGCTTTTTATCAAATCCCTCTTACTCTCAATAATTTTCATTGCATGGTCTACTGGAACGCTAGGAAAAAGGGATACCACATCAAAAGAAACTAGACTTTCATCGTCATATATATATGTCTTTTTGATTTTGTCTTTAAACTCGATTGAGTCTTTTACATTTAAATGAAAGATTTTGTTATGTTCTTAAGTATGTTAGCAAGGTATTTACACATGATAAATGATGGCGAATTAACTTACGAACATATCGGTCTCAATGGAATTCCCTCCTTGTGGATCTTCGGTAGACCATAGACCATAGAGACAGCGCATTAGCTGTTTTGCTTAACATACTGTATTTTTCATTCAGACTAATCATTTTGTTTTTAAACATTTTTTCGACAAATTCATTGTTCTTTTCTTGGAGTTTGTTTGTGGGATCTCTTTTCAGAACTCTGTATGACGTGATGTCATTAACTATTTTCCCTAACTTCGTTTCATATTCAGATTTTTCCAAAACCACTGTAACATTACCTTTATCTGCATTGAGGACCAGTAGGTGTTTATTGTTACTGAGGAACTCTTTTGCTGAATGTAGGGTGTCTAAAACAAAATGATTTCTCGTATTAGTATTTGGCATTTTAAGGTGATCCCGTATTAATGTGGTTAAATTATTTCTTTCTGTCTCTTGCCTTTCTCTGTCTCCGATAATTTGTATACAGTCCTCTCCGTTTGCTATTAGCTTCAAAAGTGAAAATTTTTTCGTTGTTGTTCGCAAAGCATATTTTGGACCTAACGAGTGAAGCCACTGAGTTTCAGCTGGTATATTTGTTTATTAGTTGTTTATTAGTTGTTTTTGTTCGTCTTTAAGTCTATAAAATTTGTTAGTTTGTGTTTTTTTGATTGTTGTTGTAAGTTTGTTGGTTAGCAGAGTTTCACTCTCGAAAAATACGACGGAATCTCCCTCATTTAATTGTTGTTTTAAATTTGTTGTTAGGTTATTTACCTCCTTTTCCTTTTTTATTAATTTATTGAATAAAAAACCAGCTAATTGCACTAAAATTAAGGAAAATAATAGACCAATTAACATAATAAGAGATGGGCTATATTAGTTTCAGGAAAACACGCTGTTAATAAAACTAGAATAAACGGCACATTTTTAATAACATTTGAAACAGCTGTAAGCATAGATAATAATACATAATAAAAACCCTACAGGGAAGATTACAAAATTTCTAAAACAAAATTATTTAAAAAATTATGAAATACTTCAATTTGTAAATTCAAATGATGAAATATTAAAATTCACCAATATTAATTTTCTAGAAAAGATTAAAAATACGTATACCGAAAATCCTAATACAATGTCATTGTTAACCATTATGTCATTAGCAATAGCCATTTATCATCATCATCATCATCATCATCATTTATTTAAGAGTTCGTTTATGTAACTCATAAATTGATCGTGTTTATACAAGCAAAGAAACAAGACAACTTAAGAGAAAATCAAGAAAAATTGTACTTTGAGCTGCAAAATAGAATAAATATTCTGTCAAAACAAATCGTTGAATCAGGGCGAATCATTTTATAGAGGGGGGAGTTAACAGCACCAACCATTAGACAGCTTAATCCAAAATATAAACATAATTCAAATTGGAAATAGAAACGGCTTCAGCCTCAAAATGTAACTTGAAACGGAAATGTAGATTTATTCTGTAAACATTTTTATGAGCAGTCACAGCTTCACTTTAGCTGTAAACACTTTGAACGTATTATTAACTTATTATGTAAACATCCATTCATTGGAAGTCACATACTTTGGAAATTTATAAGTAGCAAATATATATGTAGTGGTAAGAATGATGTCATCCGGAAAAGAATTGTGAAATTAAATTTACAATTAGATTATAAGTAATAGTAAGACGAAAAACAAAGTCAGTATTGTCTTGGTAGGTAGGTAGGTTAAATGGCTGCGACTCTGGTCGCCCAAGTAGCTATTTAAAGCCGTTTTGATGACGTGTTATGTTAGGCTAGGTTGAACTGGCCGGTCCATGAGGACCTCACATAGACTGATTGAGTCCGTAGTGTTACCAGAAGTTTGTTTTAATGACCAAATTGAAAAACCCTATCAAAAACCAGGACCTATGTTATAAAATAAATCCGTCCTCTTGGAAAATACTAGAAGCTTCCTAGGACTTTAGCCTCTTGCTGCTTCTAGATCTGACAGTTGCATCACTCCTAATAGCTGGAGTCTTAGCCTGGCAAGTGCAGGGCACGAGCACAGAACGTACTCGATAGTTTCCTCCTTCAACCCGCACTTCCTACATCTGCTATCACTGACCAAGCCTAATTTAAAGGCATGTGACGCCAGAAGGCAGTGTCCAGTCAGAATACCCGTTATGAGTCTACAGTCCTCGCTTTTTAATGATAGAAGCAAGTGTGTTAGTCTATGGTTGTAAGACCTACACATAATCATCAACACTTTACAGCCCCGCGCTTGAACACACGCCTTTCCCGCTTGGTCGATCATGTGCACCTCTCGCCTTCGCTTAATCTCGCCCAATCTAATTGGGACGTCTACGGAGCAAGCTTCAAGGGATGCGCCCTTTTTAGCTAGTTCGTCCGCCTTTTCATTCCCATCTATTCCCATATGCCCTGGGACCCAATATAGATGTATGCTTCTCCTTGTCCCGATTCTCTCCAGAGGCTGCTTACACTCTAACACGCATTTAGATGCTGTGCTATGCGAGATTATTGCCTTAATTGCTGCTTGACTGTCAATATAAAAGTTAACACGGTTGCAGCTTAAGCTATTCTCTTCCAGGGTTTCTATTGCTTTGGTTACGGCTAATATTTCCGCTTGGAAAACGCTACAGTAAACCGGCAGCCTTTATGATCGGCTTATTTCCGGATCAGCGCAGTATACCGCAGACCCTACTACTTCCACTACTTTGGAACCATCGGTGTACACATGTATCGCATTGTCCGCCATTTGCGCACCCTTGCGCCAACCATCCACCTCTATTGTGGCCTTAAGATCTCCCTCGAACCGCAGATAGGGAATCAGGTAGTCTGTTCGCCTTGTGATTGATGACGCTATACTACTATGGCCATATGGTCGGCGCTCAAGCTGCCCCGAAGCACCGAGCATAGTTGCGGTCGTTAATGCTTTGTTCTTTGCTAACAGGTCTACAGGTGGAATGTGCAGAATGGCATACAGTGCAATCGTCGGGGTTGTTTTCAGGGCTCCCGTAATGCTAAGCACCAACAGTCTGCATACCCCCTCTAATTTTTTGAGGTATTTTGTTTTTTGTGTGGCTTTCCACCAAACAAGAACTCCATAGTATAGAATAGGGCTTTCAGTCGCTGTAAAAACCCAATGAGAAAGAGAGGGCGATAGGCCCCACGTACACCCCAGCATTCTTTTTCATGCATAGAGTGCCGTTGAGGCCTTCTTGACCCTCTCCTCAACGTTGAGCTTCCATGACAGCTTACTGTTTAGGATGATTCCTAGATATTTTGTGCAAGGTTTCTCCTGTAAGGTCACCCCTCCTAACTTAGGCCTGGTCCAATTTGGGACCCTGTACCTCTTTGAAATCAAGACCATATCCGTCTTCTTCGCATTGACTTTCAACCCGGCATTAGATGCCCAGGTATGAATATCCGGAAGCGCCCGATCCATCAAAGAACTAATCGTTGGAAGGCACTTTCCACTTATGGCAATTGCAACTTCATCTGCGTAAGCCGTAAGTTTTACGGGTCCCTCATCGAATTGCCTGCGTAGTTGGTTGATGACCAGCGTCCACAGCAGAGGTGATAGCACCCCTCCTTGCGGCGTGCCCCTGTCCATTGATTTCGTGGCCTCGTACAATCCCCATTGTGATGTAATCTTTCTGCAATTTAGCATGCAGCCGATCCACCTTATTAAGGCAGGATGTACTTTAATGTAATTAAGATCGCCCATTTTGCAACATTATTGAAAGCCCCGGCAATGTCCAAGAATACTCCTACAGCATACTCCTTATATTCCAGGGATTTCTCTATGCTTATTACCACCCTATGCAATGCGGTGTCTACCGACTTGCGCTTGGTGTACGCATGCTGTGTTGTGTAGAGCAGCTTTTCATCCACGTTGGACTTTATGTACACATCTATCAGCCTCTCAAAGGTTTTGAGCAAAAATGATGTTAAGCTAATGGGTCTATAGTCTTTGGGATACACGTGACCGATCTTCCCCGCCTTTGGTAGAAAAGTTACACGAGAAGTTCTCCAAGAGAGGGGTACATGATTCAGTCTTATTCACCCACCGAATATTATTTGAAGCCATTCCACGACTGCCCTACTTGAGACTTGTAACATGGCCGGGAATAGACCATCTGGGCCCGGCGACTTAAACTTAAAAAACGTCTCCACTGCCCACTCGATCTTGGTATCGGTCACCAAGCCCGGCACTACTAGCTCCGTGATCGAAGTTTGAGTGATGTCTGCTGGCTCTTCTATACCGTCTCCCGATGGGAAATGTGTATCGAGAGGCACGCCAATGGATTCCTCACTATTACGTGACCATTCCCCGTTCTCTTTCTTTATTAGTCCCTGGACTATGTTTCCCTTTCCTAGGACTTTTTTCAATCGTGCTGTTTCGCTGGAGCACTCTATGTCCGTACAGAAACTTTTCCATGAGTTTCCCTTCGCGCTGCTAATTTCAAGCTTCTTTATCCTCAGTAGATCCCTGTATTGGCCCCGACACGCTTCGCTTTCCGCAGTCTTTGCGAGCTTAAACATTTCTTTTACCTGTCTTCTTAGAAGACTCAGCTCATTGCTCCACCATGGCGGCTTTACTTTTCTTCTGAATCTTCTTACAGGGCAAGCTTTGTTATACGCAGTCATAAGCGTCCTTGTTAGGAATTCATTCGACTCCTCTAGTTCCTCTACATTAGCAACCTCTTTGGCTTGTTCCAGTTTTGTTTCTACATGTTTCTGGAATTTAGTCCAGTTCGTTGACCTGGGGTTTCTAAAGGTTCCTCCCTTCTCTACCCTCTTTAGGGGGATGCTGAAGCTGATATACGCATGGTCGGAGAAAGATGGTCTATCAAGAACCATCCAATCATACCTTGATATATCACGCTCGGAGCTCAATGTAATATCCAGAATATTGCTGGATGTTTGACCATTGTTTTTAGGGACATTTTCCCTGTTGGCTATCTGCAAATTGGATTGCAGGATGTAACAAAATAGAGATCCGCCTATCTCGTTTGTATCTGCTCCTCCCCACGCATTGTGGTGCGCATTTGCATCTGCGCATATGACCAACCGCCCTTTGCGCCCTTCCTCCTGTACTAGCCTTTTGCACTTCATCGGTGGAACCTCCGCAGTATGGGCCATGTAGCAGGACGCCAGGATAAATGCCTGCTTATTCTTTTGCTCAACGGCCACCGCTACGAGATCCTCAGCGGTATAATTAGGCAGCATATATGATCACAGCTGTTTCCTTACCATTACTACAGCTCGCACCCGTCCTTCCGTTTGCGCGTAGTAAACGCCAAACCCGCGCGCGCTAAGTCCAGAAACCTTTCCTCCCGATGAGAGCCATGGCTCCTGGATCAGCGCCACGTCAAACGAACCCTCCTCAAGGATTGGGAAGAGTTCGCTCAACGCCACTTTACTGTGTTCGAGGTTTATCTGTAGGACTCGCAGCACCTTTGGGCGGTTTTTCCCCCTCCAGCAAATTCGTCTTGACGTCGCCGTCCTCCCCTTGCCATTTTGGTATAGAGTACTCGAGGCCCCCTTCAGCCTCTCGTGACTGTTGTTCCGGGTGTTCCTCTGTGCCAGACACAGCACCATTTAACGGTTGGTCCTCTTCTAGCACGTTTGTGGTGACGTCGGTGACTTCCACCTGTCTTTCTTCTCTTAGGCTTTTGAAGTCCTTTTCGACTTCGCCCACCTCTAGCGTGTTAGGGTTTTTATCCTCGGGATGACATGTAATTCGTCTAAAAACCTACGGAATGTTACGGTCAATGTATTACAACCAGCCAGAGTTGTTGATAAAATTAAGAATATTCGGGATTGCTATCACAGATAACCCTCTGAGGTCTTCTAGAAGCGGGGTTCCAAGGAACCTTGGCCGGGCTCTAGCTAGAGCCGGGCACTTACACATAAAGTGTTCTACTGTCCCCTGGCATTTGGATCTTTGCAGCTTCCGCAGTACTCTTTATACGAAATGCCCATCTTTTCCGCATGCGTACCTACTGCACAATGACCGGTGCAGACTGCTATCAGTTTGCGTGTGTTAGCCCTGGATTTGTTCAGAAGACTTCTTGTCCTCTTTCCATCATAGTTTGGCCAAATGGATTTTGATATCGCACAGGTGGTGATGTTATTCCACTTTTTTTGTGCTGCCTTCAAGTAGAAGCTTTGGATATTCCCCATGGCTACTGCTAAGGGTATGCTTACTTCGACACTGTTTATTTTCTCCTTCATCTCTGATGAGCCCCTGCGTACTAGCTCGTCGGCCTTCTCGTTACCCTCTATCCCCCTATGACCCGGGACGCAGATAACGCGTAGTTCTAGATTGGAGAATAACTGGGATATGAGTCGCTTATAAATCCACACTAATTTTGAGTTAATGTGTGGCGAGGAAAGCGCTTTTATCGCTGCTTGGCTATCCGACAAGATGCAAGCTTTACCAGCTACATTCAAGCCCTCCAGTGATTTCCAGGCTTGCCAAATCGCGAGGATTTCTGCTTGAAACACGCTGCAGTGCGATGGGAGTCTGAATGATGCAGACAAATCTAGGGACTCCAAGAAGACTCCGGCCCAACTCCCGATTCCATCTTGGAGCCGTCAGTGTAGATTTGGATGTCGTCAATCCTTATGCCCTGGTTTCTCTTCCACTCGTTCCTGCTTGGAATGACGGTATTACAACCGTACTCAAACTTCAGTTTGCGAGGGTAGTAATCTGTCTCGGTACTACATGTACCATCCGGAAGTTTCTTTAGGATACTACTATGCCCATGCAGAGTATCCTTCCAACACACAGACTCTCTGAGTCTCAGTGCGGTTTGTGACAATGTACAAAGTGTATGCAAGTCGATGGAAAGCAGGTGCAAAATGGGGTCTAAAGCAGCTGTGGTGCAAGTCCGGCCCCTATGGCACCAACACACGCAGTGCGCTGGACTTTTTGCAGGCTGGTGAGATTGTAGCTCTTACTTAGAACTTCCACCAGACTATGGAACCATAGGTAAGCACCGGTCGCACCACCGTCTCGTACATCCAAAGTGCCATGCTTGGCTTGAGTCCCCATATTGATTTGCAGGCATAGAAGGCGATGCAGGCCTTCCGTACCAGTTCTTCGATGCCTAC
Organism: Eurosta solidaginis; assembly: GCF_040869045.1. Lineage (NCBI taxonomy): Eukaryota > Metazoa > Arthropoda > Insecta > Diptera > Tephritidae > Eurosta > Eurosta solidaginis. The sequence goes on from NC_090324.1 coordinate 192,320,542, forward strand.
TTTCCAAATCAACTTGCTGTCAATTGTTAGTCCCAAATACTTGATACTCGATGACAGGGTTAGTTGCTGGCCGTTTAAGAAAGGTAGTCTGAAGGCGGATGGCTTGCACTTCCTCGTGAAGAGAAGCAGGTCCGCCTTGTCGGGATTTAACTTCAGGTCACATCCCTGTGCCCACCTGCTGAGTTTAGCCAAGGCCTTTCCATGATTTCGCTCATTACGGAGCGGAAAGGGCCAGAGACCAAGATCGCCACGTCGCCTGCATACGCCACGATCTTAACTCCCCTTGCGTTAAGTTTTCCTAGGATTTCATTTATGGTGATCAACCAAAGCAGAGGTGAAAGCACCCCACCCTGTGGTGTGCCTCTGCATACCTGCTTGCCAACGCTAGCTCTGCCTAGCTCTGCTGTTATTTCGCGGTTGCGAAGCAGGGTTGAAATCCAAAGCCGTAGTGGCTATTCAACCCCTGCCCTACCGAGAGCAGCCTCAAACGCTTCGGCTCTCACATTGTTAAACGCGCCTGCCACATCAACAAACGCAGCCAGAGTGAACTGCTTCTGATGAAAGGAGTTTTCCACCGTTCGAACTACCTCATGTAGCGCGGTTTCTGTGGATTTCGCTAGCAGACCTTACTCCTTCCACTACTTTGGAACCATCGGTGTACACATGTATCGCCTCGTCCGCCATTTGCGCAACCTTGCGCCAACCGTCCACCTCTATTGTGGCCTTGCTATTTCCCTCGAAGCGCAGATAGGGAATCAGGTAGTCTGTTCGCCTTGTGATTGATGACGCTATACAACTATGGCCATGTGGTCGGCGCTCAAGCTGCCCGGAAGCACCGAGCCTGGTTGCGGTCGGTAATGCTTTGTTCTTTGCTACCAGGTCTACAGGTGGAATGTGCAGAATGGCATACAGTGCAGTCGTCGGGGTTATTTTCAGGGCTCCCGTAATGCTAAGCATCGACAGTCTGCATAACCCCTCTAAATTTTTGGGGTATGTTGTTTTTTGTGTGGCTTTCCACCAAACAAGAACTCCATAGTATGGAATAGGGCTTACAGTCGCTGTAAAAACCCAATGATAAAGAGAGGGCGATAGGCCCCACGTACACCCCAGCATTCTTTTACATGCATAGAATGCCGCTGAGGCCTTCTTGACCCTCTCCTCCACGTTGAGCTTCAATGACAGCTTACTGTCTAGGAAGATTCCTAGACATTTTGTACAAGGTTTCTCCTGTAAGGTCACCCCTCCTAACTTAGGCCCGGTCCAGTTTGGGACCTTGTACCTCTTTGTAAACAAGACCATATCCGTCTTCGACGCATTGACTTTCAACCCGACATTAGATGCTAGGTATGAATATCCCGAAGCGCCAGATCCATCAAAAAACTAATCGTTGGAAGGCACTTTCCACTTATGACAATTGCAAAGTCATCTGCATAAGCCGTAAGTTTTACGGGTCCCTCATCGAATTGCCTGAGCAGTTGGTTGATGACCAGCGTCCACAGCAGAGGTGATAGCACCCCTCCATGCGGCGTGCCCCTGTCCACTGATTTCGTGGCCTCGTACAATCCCCATTGTGATGTAATTTTTCTGCAATTTAACATGCAGCCGATCCATCTGATTAAGGCAGGATGTACTTTAATGTAATTAAGACCATCCATAATCGCCCATTTTGCACCATTATTGAAAGCCCCGGCAATGTCCAATAAGACTCCTTGAGCATACTCCTTATATTCCAGGGATTTTTCTATGTTTATTACCACCCTATGCAATGCGATGTCTACCGACTTGCCCTTGGTGAACGCATGCTGTGTTGTGGAGAGCAGCTTTTCATACACGTTGGACTTTATGTACACATCTATCAGCCTCTCAAAAGTTTTGAGCAGAAATGATGTTAAGTTAATGGGTCTATAGTCTTTGGAATACACGTGACCGATCTTCCCCGCCTTTGGTAGAAAAGCGACACGAGCAGTTCTCCAAGAGTGCGGTACATGATTCAGTCTTATGCACCCATCGAATATTATTTTAAGCCATTACACGACCGCCCTACTTGAGACTTGTAGCATGGCCGGGAATATACCATCTGGGCCCGGGGACTTAAAATTAGAAAACGTCTTTACTGCCCACTCGATCTTGGTATCGGTCACCAAGCCCGGCAGTACTAGCTCCGTGGTCGAAGTGTGAGTGATGTCTGCTGGCTCTTCTAAACCGTATCTCGACGGGAAATGTGTATCGAGAAGCACCTCAAGGGATTCCTTACTATTACGTGACCTTTCCCCGTTCTCTTTCTTTATTAGTCCCTTTGCTAGGACTTTTTCAACCGTGCTGATTCGCTGAAGCACTCTATGTCCGTACAGACACTATTCCATGAGTTACTCTTCGCCCTGGTAATTTCAACCTTGTAGATCCTCAGTAGATCCCTGTATTTGTCCCGACACGCTTCGCTTTCCGCGGTCTCTGCGAGCTTAAACATTTCTTTTACCTGTCTTCTTAGAAGACTTAGCTCATTGCTCCACCATGGCGGCTTTGCTTTTCTTCTGAATCTTCTTAGAGGGCAAGCTTTTTTATACGCAGTCACAAGCGTCCTTGTTAGGAATTCATTCGACTTCTCTAGTTCCTCTACATTAGCAACCTCTTTGGGTTGTTCCAGTTTTGTTTCTACATGTTTCTGGAATTTAGTCCAGTTCGTTGACCTGGGGTTTCTAAAGATTCCTCCCTTCTCTACCCTCTTTAGGGGGATGCTGAAGCTGATATACGCATGGTCGGAGAAGGATGGTCTATCAAGAACAATCCAATCATACCTTGATATATCACGCTCGGAGCTCAATGTAATATCCAGAATATTGCTGGATGTTGGACCAATGTATGTAGGGACATTTTCCCTGTTGGCTATCTGCAAATTGGATTGCAGGATGTAACAAAATAGAGATCCGCCTATCTCGTTCGTATCTCCTCCTCCCTTTGCGCCCTTCCTCCTGTACTAGCCTTTTGCACTCCATCGTTGGAACCTCCGCAGCATGGGCCATGTAGCAGGACGCCAGGATAAATGCCTGCTTATTCTTTTGCTCAACGGCCACCGCTACGAGATCCTCAGTGGTGTAATTAGGCAGCATATATGAACACAGCTGTTTCCTTACCATTACTACAGCTCGCACCCGTCCTTCCGTTTGCGCGTAGTAAACGCCAAACCCGCGCGCGCTAAGTCCAGAAACCTTTCCTCCCGATGAGAGACACGGCTCCTGGATCAGCGCCACGTCAAACGAACCCTCCTCAAGGGTTAGGAGGAGTTCGCTCAATGCCACTTTACTGTGTTGGAGGTTTATCTGTAGGACTCGTAGCACCATTGGGCTGTTTTTCCCCCTCCAGTACCTTCGTCTTGACGTCGTCGTCCTCCAATTGCCCTTTTGGTATAGAGTATTCGAGGCCCCCTTCAGCCTCTCGTGACTGTTGTTCCGGGTGTTCCTCTGTGCCAGACACAGCACCATTTAACGGTTGGTCCTCTTCTAGCACGTTTGTGGTGACGTCGGTGACTTCCACCTGTCTTTTTTCTCTTAGGCTTTTGAAGTCCTTTTCGACTTCGCCCACCTCTAGCGTGTTAGGGTTTTTATCCTCGGGATGACATGTAATTCGTCTAAAAACCTACGGAATGTTACGGTCAATGTATTACAACCAGCCAGAGTTGTTGATAAAATAAAGAATATTCGGGATTGCTATCACAGATAACCCTCTGAGGTCTTCTAGAAACGGGGTTCCAAGGAACCTTAGCCGGGCTCTAGCTAGAGCCGGGCATTTACACATAAAGTGATCTACTGTCTCCCTGGCATTTGGATCTTTGCAGCTTCCGCAGTACTCGCAATACGGAATGCCCATCTTTTCCGCATGCGTACCTACTGCCCAACGACCGGTGTAGACTGCTATCAGTTTGCGTGTGTTAGCCCTGGATTGGTTCAGAAGACTTCTCGTCTTCTTTCCATCATAGTTTGGCCAAATGGATTTTGATATCGCACAGGTGGTGATGTTATTCCACTTTTTTTGTGCTGCCTTCAAGTAGAAGCTGTGGAAATTCCCCATGGCTACTGCTAAAGGTATGCTTACTTCGACACTGGTTATTTCCTCGTTCATCTCCGATGAGCCCATGCCTGCTAGCTCGTCGGCCTTCTCGTTACCCTCTATCCCCCTATGACCCGGGACCCAGATAACTCGTAGTTCTAGATTGGTGAATAACTGGAATATGAGTCGCTTACAAGCCCACACTAATTTTGAGTTAATGTGTGGCGAGGAAAGCGCTTTTATCGCTGCTTGGCTATCCAACAGGATGCAACAGCTACATTCGAGCCCTCCAGTGATTTGCAGGCTTGCAAAATCGCGAGGATTTCTGCTTGAAACACGTTGCAGTGCAATGGGAGTCTGAATGATGCAGACAAATTTAGGGACTCAAAGAAGACTCCGGCCCCCACTCCCGATTCCATCTTGGAGCAGTCAGTGTAGATTTGGATGTCGTCGACCCTTATGCCCTGGTTTCTCTTCCACTCGCTCCTGCTTGGAATGACGGTATTACAACCGTACTCAAACTTCAGTTTGCGAGGGTAGTAATCTGTCTTGGTACTACATGTACCATCCGGAAGTTTCTTTAGGATACTACTATGCCCTTGCTGAGTATCCTTCCCACACCCAGACTCTCTGAGTCTCAGTGCGGTTTGTGACAATGTACTAAGTATATGCAAGTCGATCGGAAACAGGTGCAAAGTGGGGTCTAAAGCAGCTGTGGGGCAAGTGCGTCCGGCCCATATGGCACCAACGCACGCAGTGCGCTGGACTTTTTGCAGGCTGGTGAGATTTAACTCTTACTTAGAGCTTCCCACCAGACTATGGAACCATAGGTAAGCACCGGTCGCACCACCGTCTCGTACATCCAAATTACAATGCTTGGCTTGAGTCCCCATTTCATACCAAGCATTGATTTGCAGGCACAGAAGGCGATGCAGGCCTTCCGGACCCGTTCTTCGATGCATACTTTCCAAATCAACTTGCTGTCAATTTTTAGTCCCAGATACTTGATACTCGATGACAGGGTTAGTTGCTGGCCGTTTAAGAATGGTAGTCTGAAGACAGGTGGCTTGTGCTTCCTCGTGAAGAGAAGCAGGTCCGTCTTGTCTGGATTTAACCACAGGTCACATCCCTGTGCCCACCTGCTGAGTTTAGCCAAGGCCCTTTCCATGATTTCGCTCATTACGGAGGGGAAAGGACCAGAGACCAAGATCGCCACGTCGTCGGCATACGCCACGATCTTAATTCCCCTTACGTTAAGTTTTCCTAGGATTTCATTTATGCTGATCAACCAAAGCAGAGGTGAAAGCACCCCACCCTGTGGTGTGCCTCTGCATACCTGCTTACCAACGCTAGCTCCGCTTAGCTCTGCTGTTATTTCGCGGTTGCGAAGCAGGGTTGAAATCCAAAGCCGTAGTGGCTCTTCAACCCCTGCCCTACCGAGGGCAGCCTCAATCGCTTCGGCTCTCACATTGTTAAACGCGCCTTCCACATCAACAAACGCCGCCAGAGTGAACTGTTTGTGATGAAAGGAGTTTTCCACCTTTCGAACTACCTCATGTAGCGCGGTTTCTGTGGATTTCGCTTTCAAGTACGCGTGCTGTGCCGTGGAAAGTGGACCCTCGCGTAGAAACTCCCGTATATCTATGTAGCCTTTCGAACGTTTTCGGAACAAAGGTCGTGAGACTTGTTGGCCGAAAGTCTTTGGCTACTTCATGCTCTTCTGCCGGCCTTAGGGATGAAAACCAACCTTGTTTTCGTCCACGAGACCGGAATGTGATTGAGACGAATGCGTGCCTCGAAGATCTCCTTTAGTTCCTTAACCAAAGATTTCTGAGTCTTCTGCAGCATAATAGGTAGAATACCATCCATGCCCGGTGATTTATATGGAGAGAAGCTATCTATTGCCCAAGCAATTTCCTTCTCCGCTAAAAGGTTGTCTATGAGGCCAACAGGTACTTCCTGATATTCCGTCTCTGTATCGCGTACTCCCTCCCCCGATCCATCCGGGAAGTGAGCATCTGCAAGGGTGTTTAAAGTCTCAGCCGCCGATCGTGCCCATGTTCCATCGGCGCGCTTGAAAAATGTCTTGTTTGAATGACTCTTGGCAAGAATCTTTCCCAGCCTGGCTGAGTCCTTCGTGGACTCAATCGACTTGCAATGTTCTCGCCAGGAGCTTGATTTTGCTGTCCATATGGCTTTCTTTTACTCCCTCAAAGCCGTCCTGTACTCCTGGAAATCGTTCCTGAAGTGACAGTCGTTGAAGACCCTCCTCAGCTTTGACCTCAGGTCGCTGAGAGTTTTGTCCCACCATGGTGGGAAGGTCTTTTTGCTCCTCGAAATTGGACAGGTGACTTCAAAGGCTACCTGAAAACTTTTCTACAGAGACCGGACTCGGTGGTCAATACTGTCTGTAGATTGAATAGGCGTCCTACTTCTATGGAGTCTATCACTGACTATCTTGTCAAATAGGCTCCAGGGCGTCCGTTTAGGGTTTCTCTGCGGCTGACTCATTTCTTTTTCCCAGTCTATGTTGGAAAGGATCAACCGGTGATCCGACAGGGAAAGTTTTCTCGACACCTTCCAGTTTCTAACCGTAAGCTCCCGGGAGTCAGATATTAGTGTTATAACAAGGATTTGCTCCCACCCCGGGTAGCTAACCGTACTCGGAAAACTAAAGGTGGGAGGGCTGCCCTTGTTACATACGTATTACGTTAGCTAATATAAATTCAAACAGAGACTCACCTCGTTGGTTTATCTCGCTGCTCCCCCAAACCGCGTGCCTTGCGTTGGCGTCGCAACCCATCACGACAGTCTCCTTCTTAGCTGTTTGTGCTACCATTTGCGCTACCTCCCCTGGAGGAGCGGGCCGATCGTGAGCCATATAAGCCGAGGCGACCGTCATGATTCGGCCGTTTCTTGACTCGGCCATGACCACAGCAACGTCGTAACTACTGAAATTAGGTAAAAAGAAAGCATTAATAATATTCCTAACGAGGATACAGGCCTTAGGTTTACTTTCTCGATGTGTGTAAAAAAGGTTATAATTTCGGGTCTTTAGGCTCATCACCTGTGAACGCAAGACCCATGGTTCCTGCACTAGGCAGGCATCAATGTCCTCCTCCCTGAGGAGGACCAGCAGGTTATCCGAGGCGAATTTTGAGTGCTGCAGGTTAATTTGAGCCACCCTGATCATTGGGATGAGACTCGCCTGCTCGCCTTCCGAGGATTGACGACCCATCCTCACCCAGCTCCGCTAGGTTGAGCTCCCCCAGCAGTTTGTTGGCATCGCCAGAATATCGTCTTCAGGGAGCATTCCCAGAACGCTCCCTTTCTCCCCCTCCTTCTTATTATTTTTATTTTCTTTGGGCATATAGTTCCCACGAGTTTGCATGGAATGGTTAGTCAGCCATCGGCACGGGTACCACAACAAATTGGCTTGGGTGTTGTTGGTGCGGCAATCCTCCTGCAGCGACAAGTGATGCATTCTTCTGAATACGCCATCGACGCTGCAGGATATAGACGCTGTAAGATATATTCGTCTCGTGTTGGGACCCCTCCGCAGAGGAGATTCCAACATGATATTTAAGCCCCTTCTTCACGACAAGGCGACCAACATTGAAGGGGCAGTCTTGTCTTGGAGTATGATTCTAGTAGTTGTGGTTTCTTTTTTAAAAACGCTCCGAACCAAAGTGCGAGCTTAATTTTCAAATGTAATGTCTCATCCGCCATTTGAGCACTAATCATCCACCTCTATTGTGTCTTTAAGTGTGCCCCACATAAATTCAGAAAACAAAAAATCAGAAACACATTTTTTCAGAAAACATTATTCCGAACCCTTTTTTCAGAAAGTCAAAATTCAGAAGTCAAATCTTAGAAGTCTAATTTCAGAAGTCAAATTTAAGTAGTCAAAATTCAGAAGTCAAATTTCAGAAGATAAAATTCAGAAATTTAAATTCAGAAAGTAATCAGACGACAGAAAAAACATTAGATTTCTCTCGTTTATTTATTTGGAAGGTATTTTGTACATATAAATAGAAAGTAGCACAATCTGAACCTTTTAATTATGTGCAATGGCAAGCATGTAATTAATTAAATCGTTTTCGCGTTTATATTTTTCAAATGAATTTACAGGGATTTAAGCGGCTGATAAGAGCAATACACAGCTTTATAGCTCCAAAGCTTGCGCAACCCAATTGTGAACCTTACCTACGTGAGGGGAATCCTGTTACAAATATGGATGTATCATACACATATTTAGCAGGCAAGGCTCTGGTGACTCCAAGTTCCTCATGGAATCACGGGATGGCAGGGCGGTATGGCCTAGAAGGTTTAATGTGGTCATAATAATCGTTCTCAAGATGGTAGGGATAGTACCCTAATGGTGATTTCTTACCGGAACGTACCAACAACATCGATAACACTCCCAAAAGCCTTCAGGGACTGTCTTTATCGTTAATACAACAACAACAACAAATGAATTTACAATATTAAACAAACGCTGGCCGGGGTATTTTTACTTTGTTAGAGTGTGTCCCAAACGCAATTCGAATGACGTTGTGCCACCCTTCGATAAAATTATTTGTTCGGTCTTCACTCAATTTGGTGCTATTATACATAGGACATCCATAATTTGATTGGATATAATGCCTTGTTGTTGTTTTTGTTGTTGTAGCAATGTTTCGCCCCACCTAATAGCTGCGACCGATCACAAATTGTCATCAATATCCTCTAACGGGAGTCCAAGAAAACTTGCTGTTTCGACAGGGGTGGACCATAATGAAAGGGGTGTTAGAGGCGTTGGTTCCACATTACAATTAAAGAGATGGTTGGTGTCATGTGGAGACACATTGCAGGCGGGGCATACATTTTGTTTGTCGGGGTTGATTCTGGATATGTAAGCGTTTAACCTGTTACAGTATCCAGAACGAAGTTGAACCGGAGTGACTCGCGTTTCTCTGGGGAGTAAGCGTTCCTCTTCCGCAAGTTTTGGGTACTGTTCCCTGAGTACTGGATTCACCGGGCAATTCCCGGCATAAAGGTCCGACGCCTGTTTGTGGAGTTCACCAAGGACCTGCTTCTGTTTTTTTTTGCTTCATACGGCTGAGTTCTCAGGTGTCGTATTTCCTCAAAATGCTTACGGAGATGAGTCCTTAAGTCCCTAGGCGGTGTTGGCTCATCAATCAGATGTCTGTTGGGATGCCCAGGTTTCTGGGTATTCAACAGGAACTGTTTGGTTAGCATCTCACTTCTCTCCCTGATGGGGAGTATTCTCGCCTCATTATGTAGATGGTGTTCTGGGGACATAAGAAGGCAGCCCGTGGCGATTCTGAGAGCAGTATTTGGGCAGGCCTGTAGCTTCTTCCAGTGGGTAATTTTTAGGCTTGGCGACCATATGGGTGACGCGTAGCACGAACACGGCTGGCCAAATGCTTTGTATGTAGTAATAAGCGTTTCTTTATCATTTCCCCAGGTACTGCAAGCAAGGGATTTGAGGATTTTATTACGGCTCTGGATTTTCGGAACAATTGCGGTTGCGTGCTCACCAAAATGTAGATCCTGATCAAACGTCACACCCAAGATTTTGGGGTTAAGACAGTCGGTAGCGTAGTGCCATCGACGTGAATGTTCAAAATGGTCGACATTTGGGACGTCCATGTTGTAAATAAGGTCGCGGAAGATTTAGTCGGTGATAATGCCAGGTTTCGCGAGGCGAAAAAACTGGATAGATCAGGGAGTTAGCCGTTTATTCTGTTGCAAAGCTCATCGGCGTAAGAAACGATAGTAACTCCTTCCGGTGGCGAAGGTAGTTTTGATATGTAAAAATTAAACAAAAGTGGGGATAGGACACCACCCTCTGGCACCCCTTGTTTAATTCTTCTTGGCTTTGATGTTTCTTTTCTGAATTGCACCGATGTCTGCCGACCACCCAGATAATTTGCGGTTCCCCGTTTTAAGACGTGGGGGAGGGTAGACCCTTCCAAGTCTTGCAGTAACGTGCCATGGTTGACCGTATCAAAAGCTTTTGATAGGTCTTGCGCTACAATTACTATTCTATGGTGGGGCTTCTGATTTAAACCAAAATTTATATGGGTGCTAGTGGCATTTAACGCGGAGGTGGTGCTGTGGAGTTTTCTAAATCCATGCTGATGACAGGCTAGCTGCAAATTTGCTTTGAAGTAGAGGAGCAAAATGACTTCAAGCGTTTTGGCTACTGGCGATAGGAGACATATCGGGCTATATGACTCTCCTATGTTAGCTGGTTTACCAGGCTTTAGTAGCGGGACCACCTTGGCCCTTTTCCATTTTTCGGGTATGACAAAGGTGGAAAGAGACATGTTGAAGACATGTGCTAAATATTTGAAACCCTCTTTCCCTAGGCTTTTAAGCATCGGCATGGCTATGCCGTCTGGTATTTTGATGGTTTAGCATGACCGATGGCATCGTCAACCTCTTTGGCGGTGAAGGTAATTGGCGACGCGCTGAACTTATGTTTACGTGCGGGTCTGTTGGCCCCCCGTCTATTTTTGTCGACCGTAGAATGCATTATGTATTGTCGGCAGAAAGCCCTCGCGCATTTTTTCGCATCCGACAGCACTTTGTTGCCAAAGGCGATGGAAACTTTGTCGTTGTGCCTAGACGGATTCGACAGGGACTTTACAGTGTACCAAAGTTTACCTACACCGGCAGAGAAGTTACAACCGCTTAGGTGCTCCTCCCATTTCGCCCGTTTGTGTTCATCCATAAGCAATCTGATGCGTTGGTTTATATCCCTTGCGGCCTCTGCCCGGAAGTGGGGCCGACATTCGGGAATTCTACCGGCGGGAATAAAACGAGCCGAGGTGGATTCAATAATCTTGCTGAAAGCACGCTCCCCTTGGTGGGCATCAGTTGGGATAGGGAGGGCAGCAAAGCGGTTGTCTGTAAAGGATTTGTATTCGTCCCACTTTCCTTTTTTAAAGTTAATGAAAGTGCGTTTTTTTTCGACGATGAAGTCGGCGGAACGCTCGAGCGAAATAAGTATAGGCAGGTGGTCGGATGCCAATGTTACCATCGGCTGCCAATTGACGCAGTTTACGAGTTCTGCGCTCACGATTGAAATATCGGCCGAACTGTGACAACTTCCTACCATACGTGTGGGGCGTCTCCGTTTATTGTGCAGAACGTCGTTTCTTCTCTTTGATCCGCTAACATCTCACCCCTACTGTCCACCCGCAAGTTTGAATGCCATAGATCGTGAGGGGCATTGAAATCGCCTAAGATAACGCGATTGTTTCCAGTGAGTACGCCGCTGATATCAGGGCGGTATCCACTGGGGCAACAGGTGACAGGAGGGATGTAGATGTCGATGATTTCTAGATTTCCATCGCCCGACCAGACAGATAATCCTTGACGTTCTAAGACACTGTCCCTTCGGTCGATGTCGGGATCAAATATATGATATTGCACAGTGCGGTGTATGATAAACGCGAGGCCGCCTCCATTTCCGCTCTCGCAATCTTTTCTGTGGCCATTATACCCAGAACAGGTCTGCAATGCAGACCTTGCTGTGAGCTTAGTCTATCGCAGCAATGCGGATGTTGTGCCGCTTCATGAATTCGACTATCTCCGTGATCTCCATAGTTAATCCATTACAGTTTAACTGCAATGCAGACCTTGCTGTGAGCTTAGTCTATCGCAGCAATGCGGATGTTGTGCCGCTTCATGAATTCGACTATCTCCGTGATCTCCCCAGTTAATCCATTACAGTTTAACTGCAGAATTCTGAAGTGCATAGGGGGAGACGTCGTCACTCTGGGAGTAAGTGACGGGTGACTACGCCTGGGTTGTGGAAGGCTAGAACGCGATTGCTGTTGTGGACCTGGGACTAGACGTCCTTGGGTAAGCACTGGGGTACCCGGTGTATTTGGGTATGCGTCCTGGCAACATGGCGCAATGAAACCCGTCGGGGGGTTGCTACCGCGGAGACCAGAACATCTAGGAAAGTGGCACCGTGCATGGCAGGAGCTGCATAGAGCGGATGTCTCAAACGTATATATTCTGCGCTGGCAAACGGTGCAAAGGAAGGTAGGGACTAAGAGTATGTTTCCCTGACCTACACAATTGCTGCCGGAAAAGAGGGTGGAAGAAGACGGGGGCAGGGGCTGATGCTCGGCATTGCTCCCGACTTTATTACGGAGATTGTAGGTATGAGTAGGGGCAGCCGTGTGAGTTGGTGGCGCCGTGGGGCGCGAGCAACAGCAGGTACTTGTTGTGGCTTGCTGAGCAGCGGGGCTGCTGGGAGGCAGCGGGGGGCGCTAAGGCGCAGCCTACGGGACGCCCTAGGATGTGAACAGCAAGGAGCCACAAAAGATTTATAGAAGTTACGTGGAAGTCTGGTTTTGGGGTTTAGCCCAGAACAACTTGTCCGATGCAACCATCCCTTAAACGAGACACACTGACAAGAGTATGACCGTCCTGAAAATATTCTTTTCCGGCAGATGCAGAAAAACCATTTCTCAGGACCGGGGTTAGCAGACGGACCCGGATTGGGTTCGATACCTTCCCGGAGCAAGAGAGTATGGAGCAGTCCCGCTGCAAGGAGCTGCTGGGAGGATGACAATTTGTGGGAGGGACGCAACAAATTAAATGGGGTTACACTCAAATTGCAGTACCTTGGTCGGGAAAAATCCCGAGTCGACGGCCTTGGGAAGCGATAAAACGCCTTCTTTCGACGTTGTTGTGTTCGAGGAAGTTACCAGACGACTGAAAAAAATTTAGAAGTTAAATTTCAGAAAGTAATCAGAGAGCAAAAAAATATAAAATTTTGCGCGATTGCTTTGTATGTGGTAATGAGCGTTTCTTTGCCTTTTCCCCAAGTACTGCCAGCTAGGAATTTGAGGATTTTATTACGGCTCTGGATTTTCGGAACAACTGCGGCTGCGTGCTCACCAAATTGTAGATCCTGATCAAACGTCACACCCAAGATGTTGTGGTATAGGACAGTCGGTAGCGTAGTGCCATCGACGTCGATGTTCAAACTGGTCGACATTTGGGACGTCCAAGTTGTAAATAAGGTCGCGGATGATTTAGTCGGCGATAATGCCAGGTTTCGCGAGGCGAACAAACTGGAGAGATCAGGGAGGTAGCCGTTTATTCTGTTGCAAAGCTCATCGATCTGTGGGCCCGGACTTGTGGCCATTATTGTGCAGTCATCTTTGTAAGAAACGATAGTAACTCATTCCGGTGGCGAAGGTAGTTTTGATATGTAAAAATTAGACAAAACTGGGGATAGGACACCACCCTGTGGCACCCCTTGTTTAATTCTTCTTGGCTTTGATGTTTCGCTTCTGAAATGCACCGGTGTCTACCGACCACCCTGATAATTTGCGGTCCACCTTTTAAGACATGGAGGAAGGGTAGACCCTTCCAAGTCTTGCAGTAACGTGCCATGGTTGACAGTATCAAAAGCTTTTGATAGGTCTAGCGCTACGCGTACTGTTCTATGGTGGTGCTTCTGATTTAAACCACAATTTATATGGGTGCTAATGGCATTTAAAGCGGTGGTAGTGCTGTGGAGTTTTCTAAAGCCATGCTGATGACAGGCTAGCTGCAAATTTGCTTTGAAGTAGGGGAGTAAAATGGCTTCAGGCGTCTTGGCTACTGGGGATAGGAGAGATATCGGGCGATACGACTCTCCTATGTTAGCTGGTTTCCCAAGCTTTAATAGCGGGACCACCTTGGCCATTTTCCATTATTCGGGTATACAAAAGTGAAAATAGACAGATTGAAGACATGTGCTAAATATTTGAAACCCTCTTTCCCTAGGCTTTTAAGCATCGGCATAGCTATGCCGTCTGGGCCCACTGCTTTTGATGGTTTAACATGCCGATGGCATCCCCAACCTCTTTGGCGGTGATGGTAATTGGTGACGCGCTGAACTTATGTTTACGTGCGGGTCTGTTGGCCCTCCGTCTATTTTTGTCGACCGTAGAATGCATTATGTATTGTCGGCAGAAAGCGCTCGCGCATTTTTTCGCATCCGACAGCACTTTGTCGCCAAAGGCGATGGAAACTTTGTCGTTGTGCCTAGACGGATTCGATAGGGACTTTACAGTGGACCAAAGTTTACCTACACCGCCAGAGAAATTACAACAGCTTAGGTGCTCCTCCCATTTCGCCCGCTTGTGTTCATCCATAAGCAATCTGATGCGTTGGTTTATATCCCTTGCGGCCTCTGCCCAGAAGTGGGGCCGACATTCGGGAATTCTACCGGCGGGAATAAAACGAGCCGAGGTGGATTCAATAATCTTGCGGAAAGCACGCTCCCCTTGGCGGGCATCAGTTGGGATAGGGAGGGCAGCAAAGCGGTTGTCTGTAAAGGATTTGTATTCGTCCCACTTTCCTTTTTTAAAGTTAATGAAAGTGCGTTTTTTTGCGACGATGAAGTCGGCGGAACGCTCGAGCGAAATAAGTATAGGCAGGTGGTCGGATGCCAATGTTACCATCGGCTGCCAATTGACGCAGTTTACGAGTTCTGCGCTCACGATTGAAATATCGGCCGAACTGTGACAACTTCCTACCATACGTGTGGGGCGTCTCAGTTTATTGTGCAGAACGTCGTTTCTTCTCTTTGATCCGCTAACTTCTCACCCCTACTGTCCACCCGCAAGTTTGAATGCCATAGATCGTGAGGGGCATTGAAATCGCCTAAGATAACGCGATTGTTTCCAGTGAGTACGCCGCTGATATCAGGGCGGTATCCACTGGGGCAACAGGTGACAGGAGGGATGTAGATGTCGATGAATTCTAGATTTGCATCGCCCGACCGGACAGATAATCCTTGACGTTCTAAGACACTGTCCCTTCGGTCGATGTCGGGATCAAATATATGATATTGCACAGTGTGGTGTATGATAAACGCGAGGCCGCCTCCATTTCCGCTCTCGCGATCTTTTCTGTGGACATTATGAATATCAAACATTGGAGAGTCGAACGGGATGGACGGGTATTGTGTGGCTCCGGTGAATTCGCGTTTTAAAGTGGCATAAAGCCATTGATTGGCGTAAAATTAACCAAGAGCGAGATAGAGACTCAATGTTATCATTTTAATTTCAAAATCATTGAATTGCAAAAAAAAAAATAACTTTGAGAAAAAGACTCAAATTATACAAATTTTAACGCATACAAGTACAAACAAACGGACAGGTCGCTAAAATCGAAACACAAAAATGAGTGAGTGTGCGAAGTGCAATCGTTCCATTAGAGGAGGGAGTGGTATGCGATGTGAAGGAGTGTGCAATAAGGTTTACTATTTGAGCCGTGCATGTGCGGGTGTAGACGAATACAATGTAAAGATTTTTGATGAAAACAAATGGTACGCTTTATGTGCGATGAGTTTGTAACATATATACAGAATGTAGACTTGGTGCTGCAAGAAAGGCAAATGAGTGTAAAAAAATAACTCAATATTAAATGATTATAAACATGAATTTGAAGATGTTATGTTAAAAAGCCAAAATGAAATAAAAGCTCTATTAGTAGCTGTAGAGAGTCGGTACACACAGAGAGTGGCAGCAATGGAAAGATCACAAAAGCTGTTTGAAAAGAAAGTTGGTGAAATAAAAAGCTTGTATGATATGATTGAAGAAGTAAAAAATAAAACAGAGTCAATCGGAAAAACAACGAAAAGGTGCACAGTGAAATAAAGAAAATAGGCAGTAGAAATATACAAAAAGAAATGGCATATGCATGAAAAATGGTAACACGAAAGCTGAAGTTCCGCAATTAAAAAGTGATGTAGCGATAATAGTGAAAGCAAAATCAAAACAAACTGTGGAAAAAACAAAAAAGACTTAAAAAGCAAAGTATACCCAACAAATTTAAAAATATCGAATATAGCATCGAAAAGCAATGGTGTAATGGTAATTCACCGTGAAATACTGACGAGCGTGATAAAATTAAAACAGCAATTGAAAGTAATATTGGGAAGTCAAGGTGCCAGACATAATTCGGCCGAGTTTTATAGTGAGAGGAGTAAACTATCAAGGTGATTGATACAATAAGAAAACAAAATACTCAAGTTAGCGAAAGTTCGTTAAAAGTTGTAAAGAAAATTGAAAGAAAACGGGGTAATACAGCGGTTATGGATATAATTATACAAACTGAAAAAGATTACTTTTTAAAGATACTTGCCGCGGAACGAATAAATGTCGGTTGGGAAAGATGTAAAGTGTTTGACGCGATAGATGTACTAAGATGCTATAAGTGTAAAGGCTTTAACCACAAATCTGCGGAATGCAAGAATAAAGAAGCCTGTCACAAGTGCCATGGGAACCATAATTCGAGAACGTGTAATCAAAATCCAATAAAAAAATGCTTGAATTGTATAAGTGCAAAGGAAAAATTAAACCTACCATTAGATATAGACCATGATACGTTTGACAAAGAGTGTCCATGCTATGTAAATAAGCTGCAAAATAGAAAGAATAAGCTCGGGTATTAGCAATTAAAAACGGTGAAGAAAAGAAAAAACGTAATACCTGGAACAATGAATTAAAATGCATATACCTAAATACAAATAGTATAACAGCCAACAAGAACGAAGTAGAAAGAATGGTTGAGGAAGAAAAACCTAGTATTGTGTTATGTGCAGGTTACAACAGGTAATATAAACGAGTCTGAATTAAATATTATTAGTTTTAATCATATTAGATGTGATTCACATAGCCGACAAACAGGTGGTGTATTAATATATCTACATAAATCGATTAAATTTAAAATTGTATATAATAACAGTATAAACAATAACCTATGGTGTATTGTGATAAAAATACTAGGTGGAGCGATGAAATGGCAAATTGGTTTAGTATACGACTCTCCTAATACAAGTGATGCTGAATTCATACAATATATCGGTGAGATACTTGACGAATATTACAACGAAAGTGAAAATAACATCATAATTGGTGACTTTAACATAAACATAAATACACAGTCAACGTATTTTAACCAACTAACTCATACATTCGCGACAGCACCAATGAATCAGTTAGTTGAATTCGATACAAGAGTAACCGAAGCTTCCAGAACAAAAAAAGACCGGCTTTTTAGTAACAATGATAAAATAGAAATAAAAGATCTAGAAGAACAACGTATATCCGACCATGAAACGATCTGTTTCAAACTGCCTGTGAAAGAAAAACACAAAATGAGAATTTATGAAAGTCGCCGGTGTTGGGATAGATATACAAAAGATAATCTAACAACTCTCCTAAGAAATTACAATTTCGTGGAACATACCAGCTGTGATAGTGGACTTAGAGTACAAACCATTAATAAAAATAATAAATAAATGGTATGATCATGAGCTTACAGAGCTTAACAAATTAAAGTATGAGCTTTTCAAGATAGCCAAGAGAACCAACGAATGGGATAATTATAATTATACTAAACGGGAATATAAAAAACCGATCAAAATAAAAAAGAAGCAATATATGGAAAATAAAATTATGGCAAATTGTAATAATCAAAATAAAATGTGGAAATGTCTTAAAGACGCGGTAAATTTAAACAACGAAACAACCCAAATAAGACGGATTATTATAAATAACATACCAATTGAAGAAGATCAAGAAATCGCAAGTCGTTTAAACCAGTACTTCGTTGGAAGCATAAAAGAAATATGTAATACTATAGAAGCAATTATACCAGAAAATGCACCGGAAGATATAAATAGAGAATTAATGAGTCTTAAACCTATAAACGTTGAACAGATTATGCGCATAACAGCTACTTTGAAAAATAAATATGGAGGGAAAAAACTGATAACTGAAGATGTATGTAAAGATAGTATGGAGTATCTGGGTTTCATGTATACATCCATAATTAATAAAAGCTTTAGAGACGGGATCTTTCCGTCATGTTGGAAAACTGCGACGGTTGTACCAGCTGAAAAAGTGAAAGGCACAGAAAAACCAGAAGAAATACGACCTATTAATACGATGCCCAGCGATGAAAAAATAATAGAGAAAGTCGTCAAAGACCAGCTTATCGAGTATTTAAACAAATATGAAATTATCATAAGTGAACAATCAGGTTTCATATCCAAACACTTCTGTGAAGCCGCTCTAAACCTGGTTGAAGCAGAATGGAAGGAAGGAATGTCAAACAGGTTAGTGACAGTCGCAGTGTTCCTAGGCCTAAAAAGGGCATTTGAGACTATTGACAGGGTAATACTGCTGAGGAAGCTACATAACATAGGAGTACGTAATAAAACCCTGGAGTGGTTTAAAAGCTTCATTACTGAAAGGAAGCAGAAAACCATAATTAGAAATCAAAATTCCCCCGAAATTGATACTGAGATAGGCCTACCACAAGGATCTGTACTTCCAGCAATATTATTCATCATATACATAAATGATATTAAAAACTGTCTGAGCCATTGCAAGATTAGGCTTTTTGCAGATGATGCACTATTGACTGTTAGCTGTGCATCAGAGAGAGAAGCTACGTCCAATGTACAAGAGGACTTAGACGCAGTATATAAGTGGTTGTGTCAAAACAGGCTTAAAATAAATATTGACAAAACCAAATTTATGATATTAAAGAGGAAATCTTCCGTAGAAGAAAATACGTCGCTGAAAATAGCAAATTGTACGATTCATAAAGTAAATGAAATGAAATACCTTGGAATAATAATTGATGAGAAACTAAAGTTTAATGAGCACCTCAAATATACATAAGCTAAAATATCAAAAAAAAATCGGATTCATGTTTCGAACCTGTAAACATGTGAACAAATATTATAAAGAATTGGTATATAGATCCATTATAGAACCTCACTTCATATATTGTCCTACAATCTTATTCACATTAGCGGATTCGAATATCTCAAAACTCCAGGTGAAGCAAAATAAAGCAATGCGGTTTATCCTTAAGAAACGTTACGATACACCAATACATGAAATGCTTGAGGGCCTAAATTGGCTAAGTGTTAAACAACTCATCGTATGCTATACTTTAAAATTTATACATAACATTAAAATAAGAAATCAGCCGAAATATCTAAACGACCGACTGATATACATCAACGAGGTTCACAATTACCAAACAAGAAACAGAAACAACTTTCGCTTGCCGGCCGTACGATCGGAGTTCGACAAGGAAAATATATACTGCGAAGGACTGAGAGAATACAACGATCTTCCAGTTGAAATAAAACAATGCCAAAACATCAATGACTTTAAGAAATTATTGTATAATTATTGCAAAGAACTACCTTTTAGATAATGATCTCATAGATATACAAATAAGTTAGGTCTGCAAGTATGTATAAAATTAAATAAATAAAAAAAAAAATAAATTATACCCAGAACAGGTCTGCAATGCAGATTTTGCTGTGAGTTTAGTCTCCTGCAGCAATGCGGATGTTGTGCCGCTTCATGAAGTCGACTATCTCCTCGATCTTCCCAGTTAATCCATTACAGTTTAACTGCAGAATTCTGAAATACATAGGGGGAGACGTCGTCACTCTGGGAGTAAGTGACGGGTGACTACGCCTTGATTGTGGAAGGCTAGAACGCGATTGCTGTTGTGGACCTGGGACTAGACGTCCTTGGGTAGGCACTGGGGTACACGGTGTATTTGGGTATGCGGCCTGGCAACATGGCGCAATGAAACCCGTCGGGGGTTGCCGTCGCGGAGACCAGAACATCTAGGAAAATGGCATCGTCCATGGCAGGAACTGCATTGGGCCATTGTCTCAAAGGTATATATTCTGTGCTGGCAAACGGTGCAAAGGGAGGTAGGGACTAAGAGTCTGTTTCCATGACCTACACAATTGCTGCCGGAAAAGAAGGTGGAAGAAGACGGGGGCAGGGGCTGATACTCGGCATTGCTCCCGACTCTACTACGAAGATTGTAGGTATGAGTAGCGGCAGCCGTGTGAGTTGGTGGCGCCGTGGGGCGCGAGCAACAGCGGGTACTTGTTGTGGCTTGTGAGGAGCGGGGCTGCTGGGAGGCAGCGGGGGCGCTAAGGCGCAGACTACGGGACGTCCTAGGACGTGAACAGCAAGGATCCACAAAAGATTTATAGAAGTTACGTGGACGTCTGATTTAGGGGTCTAGCCCATAACCACCTGTCCGATGCAACCATCCCTTACACGAGACACACTGACAAGAGTATGACCGTCCTGAACATATTCTTTTCCGGCAGGTGCAGCAAAACCATTCCTCAGGACCGGGGTCAGGAGACGGACCCGGATTGGGTTCGATACCTTCCCGGAACAAGAGAATATGGAGCAGTCCCGCTGCAAGGAGCTGCTGGGAGGATGACAATTTGTGGGAGGGACGCAACAAATTAAATGGGGTTACACTGAAATGGCAGTCCTTGGTCGGGAAAAATCCCGAGTCGCTCCGGTACATAGAACCGACGGCCTTGGGAAGAGATATAACGCCTTCTTTCGACGTTGTTGTGTTCGATGAAGTTACCATACGACTGAAAAAAAATTCAGAAGTTAAATTTCTTATGTCAAAATTTAGAAGTCAGAGTTCAAAAAGTAATCAGAGACCAAAAAATATTAAATTTTGCGCAAAATTTAATGTTTTTTTGCTCCCTGATTACATTCTGATTTTGACTTCTGAATTTTGACTTCTGAAATTTGTCTTCTGAACTTTGACTTTTGATATTTGATTTCTGATTTTTGTTTTCTGAATTTTTGTTTCTGAGTTGCGACTTCTGAACTTTGGCTTTCTGAAAAAAGAGTTCTGACTAATGTTTTGTGAAAAATGTGTTTCTGAAATTTTCTTTTCTGAGTTTATGGGGTAGCCAGCTTGAGGATTTCCCTCGAAGCGCAGATAGGGAATGATATAGTCTGTTCGTCCTGTAGTTGATAACGCTATGCTACTATGGCCGTATGGTCGGCGCTCAATGTGCAGAATGGCATACAAAGGTTAGGAGGAGTTCGTTTGATGCCAATTTACTGTGTTGCAGGTTTATCTGTAAGACTGGCAGCAACATTGGGCTGTTTGTCCCCCTCCAGCACCTTCATCGTAACGTCTTCGTCCCCCCTTGCCCATTTGGTTTAGAGTTTTCGAGGCCCATTTCAGCCTCTTCCACCTCTTGCACATTGCCATTGGTATCCTGGGAACTTGTTTTCTCGGTTCGTAAATGCTGTGCCGGGTGTTTCCCTGTACGACTCGTAGCACCATTTGACTGTCGGTCATCTTCTAACACCTTTGTGGTGACGTCGACTACCTTCACCTGTCCTTTTTCTCTTAGTCTTTTGAGGTCCTTTTCGACTTCGTTCACTTCTAGCGCGTTTGGATTGTCATCCTCGGGACTTCTTTTCCTGAGTAACATATACATTTTCCTGTACCCCTGGAAATTTCGCCAAGCTGCGTGTACAATATATCATACGCTTGCTTGTTTATTTGGAAGATGTAAAACTGGCCTTCCTTCGTGGGCCGATATACAATAAGTACTTTTCAATCCTGTGTCGGTATATTCGGATTCTGATTCTGCAGAAATCGCAGTGTATCCACCGACTTCATCACGCATGGTATCCATACTTTAACTTTTGGTACCGTGGGTTAGGTTAGGTTGAACTGGCCGGTCAATAAAGGCCTCACATAGATTGAATGTGTCCATAGTGTAACCAGAATTTGTTTGACGACTAAACAGAAGAACCCTAATCAGGTACCAGGACTTTTATTATAGAATAAATCCGTCCTCTTGCCAAATACTAGAAGTTTTCTGGGAGCTAGCATGATTGCTGCCCCGAGATCTGGCAACTCAGCCGCCCCTAATAGCTGGAGCCTTGACCTGGCGAGCGCAGGCCACGAACACAGACCGTGATCAACCGTTTCTTCCTGCAGCTCACACTTCCTGAACTTGCTGTTACTGACGAGGCCTAACTAAGCATGTGACGCCAAAAGGCAGCATCCATTCACTATGCCCATCGTGAGCCTTAAGTCTTCTCTCTTCAGAGATATGAGCCATTTTGTAAGTATAATATTGTATGTTTTGCACATAGTCTTAGAAATTTTGCAGCCCCGTGCTTTTGTCCACGCCTTCCCTGCTTGATGGATCATATGCAACTCCTGTCTCCTTTTGATTTCTCCCAGACGGATTGGGACGTCTATAGTCGACTCAGCGAGTGTTGCACCCTCTTTTGCCAACTCATCGGCCTTTCGTTACCTTCTATCCCTTTGTGACAGGGAACCCAGTAAAGATGTAGGTTCCGGCCTGAGCAAAGTTTTTCCAATACTTCTTTGCATTCCAGAACAATTCTTGATGAAGTACTGTGGGAGATTATTGCCTTAATCGCAGCCTGACTACCACTACATAAATTGACCCGACTGCTGCTTAAGCACGCTTTCTCCAGAATTTCTCCTGCTCTCTTCATTGCTATAATTTTCGCTTGAAAAACGCTGCAATGATCTGGCAGCCTGTAGAATCTACTTATTTCTGGGTCGACACGTTCCATTAATTTGGAACCATCCGTATACACGTGTATAGCATGTTCTAGCATTTCGGTACCCCGGCAGCAACCTTTCGGCTCAATTGTGGCCCCAGTATCCCTTTCGAAGCTCAGGCACGGAACCATCTATTCTGTTTGCCCGATATTAGACGGCGCTATAGTGCTGTGGCCATAAGGCCTGCACTCAAGCTGCCCGCGATGTTTTGGCCGTTAGGTCCGCTGGCGAGATGTGCAGAATGGCATGCAATGCTGCTGTCGAGGTAGTATTTAAGGCTCCCGTTATGCTAATCAATGATACTCTGCATACCCTCCCAAGTTTTCTGGTATACGTAATTTTTTGTGTGGCTGTCCTCCAAACAAGAACCCCATAGTAGGGGAGGCTTTCTTCGCTCTCTCTTCCGTTTCCACGGAAACTTACTATCTAGTATAACTCCTAGTTACTTTCCGATATGAAGACTACTCGAGCAGTTCTCCAAGTTTGCGGGACGTGGTTCAGTTTTATGCAACCATTTAGCCATTCTATAATCGTTCCACCGGCCATCTGCAGCATAGCAGGGAATGGGCCAGGCGATTTGAACATAGCAAACATTTTTATTGCCCATTCAATTTTTGTCTTTGTCACCAATGTAATGTTGAAATTAAAAAAGAAAAGAATTTATGAAGTGCCGTTTATGCGGCACCAAGAGTAAATCGCTTTATTCATAATATTTCGGCTTATTTATACTAAAATATTCTAAACAAATTCTTATGTACTAAAGTTCCCATATACTAAACATACGTACATACATATTGTATGAGCGATCTAAACGTTTGTACATAGCAACCGGTCGCACGGTCGCTGGCACATAAGCGTGGCTCATATAACTTTTGCTTGCTTGCTTGCCTGTGGGAACGTAATTATGTTGGCATTGCATAATATAAACACATTCGCACTTACAACTCAAGCAGAGTGTCGAATGTACTGCAGCGTGTGAATCATTTAGAATGAATGCAAGATATACGTATGTTACACCACCAATTTTTAGAGAATGGCTTTACATTGAGTGTAGAGGCATTCTATTCTAATTAAATTTATGACATATTCTCAAGTGATTTTGTATTTTAAGTGGTTTGCTTATGGATAAGTGGTTTTGGTTTTGTAAATAAAATTTTTTTCATTTTAATTGTTTTACTGGTGCGGTATATTCGTGTCAATGTGATGTATTTTGTGTTTGCTGGGTTGAGCACATATGGTCAAAAATTAAAAAATAGTTGTTGTTGTTTTTTCCCGACGCGTTTCGACGTTCTTTTTTCACTTCATCTTCATACACATTTTGTATTTACTTACATTAATTGTATTATAATTAAATTAACTATTGCATTTTATTTTAACAAATATACATAAACAGTTCGCACTTGCATTTTTGTATACTTTGATTTACATCTCTGAATAACAGCTGAGTAGACGCTGCTGATATTGTCAAAGTCTTCTTTAAAATTTAGTGTGTTGTGTATTTGTTGTTGTATTCCTATGCTTTCAAGAGACATTCTCGTTTTTTATCTTTTTTCGATATCTAATATTTCAACATTTGAAAAGTCCGCTACGTGCTTAAAAAAAAAAA
Organism: Eurosta solidaginis; assembly: GCF_040869045.1. NCBI lineage: Eukaryota > Metazoa > Arthropoda > Insecta > Diptera > Tephritidae > Eurosta > Eurosta solidaginis. The sequence continues at coordinate 192,344,645 of NC_090324.1, forward strand.
ATAAATAAAAACGTGCTTGCTCTTTGTAAAATGATGAGCTAAACTGGAGTTCGTTTTTTTGTTTGCTGCGTCTTTTCTATGTTCGTTAATATGTATACACAGTTGTCGTTTGGTTGTGCCAACATAACATTTTCCACATTTATCATCATCGGAACCATTGCATGTTATTTTTTAAACCACATCGTTTTGTTGATCTTTTGGGATTGGGTCTTTAATTTTTGTAAAAATATAATTAAGTGTGTTGTTCGGCTTGTGCGCGTAATTAATATTTTTTTTTTTTGTTTATTGTTTTATGTCGTTGGTGCTGTTCGGCGGTAAATTGTCGCGTTTTTGACTAATTCTGTGTATTGTGTTTTGCATTAGTCTATCAATGAGGGTGCTTGGATAGCTATTTTTGAATAATATAATCTTTATTTTCTTCATGTTTTCCTCAGTATACTGTTCATCACTGGGTAGTGCTACTTTTCTAATCATACTTGTTGCCATATTAATTTTTTGCTTCCATGAGTGGTTTGAGTGATGCGATGGATTTAGTATACCAATTCATTACTAACCGTTTGTTTTTTCTACTTACTTCTACATCTAGGAAGGCTACTTTATTTTCCTTTTCTTTTTCCATAGTGAATTTTATGCTTGTATGTTGCGCATTTAATACTTTCTAAGATATCTTCCGCGTCCTTGGTTTTTATGATACCGGATACATCATCTACATACTTATTGATGTATTTGATGTATATGTCCTTTTCTTTTAATTCAGCTATGCTGTCGTCAAGATGTACTTGAGTTTATGACTTTACATTTTCTTTTCTTTTTGTTTTTTGGTGTTAGGTAATTACTTATGTTACAAAATTTTCGTTTTGATTTTTCAAGTGGGTTATTAAATAATTTATTTCATTCAGAATTTTTTTTATTGTATTTTTCTTTTGCATGCAATAAAAATTTTCTTTGTGTGTAACAAAATTGAAGTGTTCTTATTCTACGAGTTTAACTCTATTTTTATGTAATACGATTTTCTTATTTTTATTGCTTAGGGGATAATTACTGTTCTGATATATGTTTCTATTTTCTACATTATAGGGAATTAATGTGAAGTTATTTTTCTTATCGATATTTTCTGCCTTATAGGGCCCCTCTACTATCTAACTTATGACCTGCTCCATCTCTGACTAATCTTAAATCTCCTAAATTTATTTCTTTATATTGTATTTTCTTATCATAACTAATTTTTTTTTTCCTTAGCCTCTTTTACTAATTTATAAGCTCTATCTTGTTCTATTTATAACCTATATTTAATTTATTTGTCGTTAGCCTCATAACTGTATAATGGGCTTACCGTATTTTCTTCTAAAAATTCGTTAGTCTGAGGTTTTTCCCAAAAACTAGTTCGAATGGATAATAACCGTGAACTGTAGATGGCGTTGTATTATAACAATACGAAAAATATTTAAGGTATTCATCCCAATCGTATTTGTCAATGGATATGTAGGAATATGTGATTCATTGAATGTTCGATGACTACGTTCAACTGTACCTAAAGTTTGATGGTGGTAAGGTGTTGGAGTTTCATGGTACATTTTTAGAAGCTTGCATAATTCCTCAAATAAGCTTTTTTTATACACTAATCCCCCGATTACCCGGTACTTGTTTTACACGGTTCATAAATCAGCAAAATTTGAAAAACTCCGAAGATTCGCAAATCATCAAAAACCTTTTTGAGTCCCCTTGGCAACACTGATTGCAATATTGAGGGATTCCCCTTATTGTGAATATGTATGTACATAACCAAACGCAGAGTATGTAGTTCAATATAGTTCATGTGGAAGGAAAATCGTTTGATGAAAATTGAACAAAAAGCCATAACTTTTACTATTATTGCGAGTTTTTTTGGTTTGAACTGGTAAGTTATCGATTGAATTATCTTTTCGTGAACCTTCATGAGTACATATGTAATTTGTGTTAATTTTTCAAGTTTCTAAAATGCCAAAAACTTCGAAGAAAACTACGGAGTTAGTTACTTTTTGGTCAAAGAATACTTAGTTTTAAGTTTTTAAGATGTTTTAGTTTTATTTTATTTAAATCAATGACTGAATTGGGTAGTTTTTTCGCTTTACACGGTTTTTATATAGGAAAACGAAGATTTCACTTTACACGGTTTTTGCCTGGAACCGATCTTCCGTGTAAATCGGGGGATTCGCTTCCCATATCTGTTATAACTGTTTTTATGCAACCATAAACTAGGATACAATTTTCAAATATCGCTTTGGCTATTGTATTTGCATGTTTGCTGGGTACTGGTATTGCAACCAAATACTTAGTCAGGTCACATCCTATAGTGACTGCATATTCATTTCCATTTTCCGAGCTGGGAAGAGGGCAAAACGTATCTATTTTTACTATGTCGAACGCTTTTTGGGCGTTTCGGTTATAATCTTAGGCTCTTTCAAATTTTTATTTATTTTAATTTTATTACAATGAACGCATTTTTTAATATATTTTCTGATATCGTTTTTTATTCCTTTCCAGTAGTATTTTTGTCTTATTTTATTTGTCATGCGATTTATTCCTGGGTGGCCACCAAAAACAGGATCGTCATGATATTTGTACAGAATTTCTTTAATTTTCTCGTTATTTATCACATGCATAACCTCTGGAGTTAATGCTATAATTAAATTTTTGAGAACTTTGGTACGAATTTCTTCAAATTGTCTACCCGGGTATAATTATTTTTAAACAATTTGTCTCTTAAGGACTACTGTATTTTTCCAATTCCTAAATTGCCGGCTTCTTCCATAAGCCTGGTAATGAATTGCCCTAAGTCAATCTTTGCCTCAACAATTAGGTTTTTTATATTTATCTCGCTACAAATTTTCTTTCCTTTTTTGAAATTTAATTACGGGGGATCGAAAACGAGCTGGACTAGTCTTCTTATTTCACATTTATTTAGCGCTTCAAATATTATTGGGTTCTCTTTGAGACTTATATTATTTTCATTTTTACTACGGTTATTACTGGAATTTTTATTAGCATTCGATGTGGTTGTTACTTTAAAGTTTTACACGCTTCTACCGATATTTCTTTTAGGTCTTTGATATCTATTCGTGACAATGCGTCTGCTACATAATTTTCTTTTCCTGTGATATACTCCACCTCGAAATCATATTCTTACAAATCTTATCTGATTGTAGTTAATTTTGATGAGGGATTTTTCATCGAAAATAGGAATGTTAAGGGTCTGTGGTCTGTTTTGACCAAAAATTTTCTGCCGTAAACGAATGGTCTAAAATATGTCATGGCCCAATGAATGGCCGCTAATTCTTTTTCAATTGTTGCTCTATTAATTTCTCCTTTTGTAAATGGCCTTGATAAGTAGGCAATTGGTAATTGCCTTCCTTCGTACTCTTGACTCAAAACTGCACCACAAGCATAGCTGTCGACGACGATGAATAAAAGGTGAGAGGTTTTTAATATGGATTTAAATTACACTTAATTAAACACGATAAAATTTAAAATAACATATAACCAATTTAAAGGTAAATTAATTGACATGACGCGTTAAAAAAATTGCTGCCCTTGCTGGCCAATCGATTCGTCTTCTTTTCGATAACTGTGCTGCTGTTCAATTTGGTCCCTGTATAAATACAAATGTGTGCACAATGAAAGAACAGCAAAATCATACGATTATGCCGCTATGCATTGAAATTGCAGTAATGTTCAAAGCAATAAACAACATTAGCATGTATTTGTTATTGTATGGTTTTTTATGTTGGAAAGTGCACCGTAACTTGTATTAAAATAACTGAACAAACCCACCAGAAAATTAGATCAGCTCAAAAGCCCAGTAATATATTTTAATTTGCGTTGTTTGCTAAATTTATTATGAAATGACATCCCACCCCCGGTTGATCCGCATGAGGATTCGCCAACCATTAATGCGGCTAGCTTACTGGCTGGTCGACGTATTAATCCGGATGCGGTTCGAACCACAGCACTCCGTACTTGGCCGTCTTTCGCAGTGAATACCTCCGTCACCCGACCTCGCATCCACTTGCTTGGTGGTACAGTGTGATCACATACAATCACTAATTGCCCCGGTTTTAAAGGCGTTGCCTGATCTCTCCATTAAAGTTGAGGCAAGTATTCGGTGGTCCATCTCTTCCACAGTCGATCTTTTATATTTTGCGACATTCGCCATTGTTTTCGAAGGCATACATGCTCGTCGTTTATACTAGGAGTTTGCGTTGAGTTGAGGCATCCTAACAGAAAGTGTTTGGGTGTCAAGGGCTCCTCGTCTTGTGGCGCTACAGGCAGTTCAGTTAGCGGGCGGCGGTTTACGATGTTTTCGGCTTCTATCAGTACGCTTCTGAACGTTTCCAGTCGCGGAGTTTCTTCGTTTAAGACCCGTTGTAATAACCTTTTGATACATTGTACGATGCACTCCCAGCAACCTCCTGCTGATGGGTTAGATGGACAATTGAAAACCCACTGAATATTTTGGCGAGACATTTCCTGACCAATAAGATTAAGTTTGTTTCGAGGAGGTGCTGTTTTGCACCACCTGTTTCGAAATAAAATAAAACAAGTATAATGTAGAGCACTTTATTGTTTCGTCATCACAGCAGAAGTGACGTCCAAAGTTTTACAATATTATGTCTTAGCTATGAATTTGATCTCATAGCAGGAATGAAAATGAATAGATGTTACAACAAATATTTAATGCATTGTGTTAAGAGTAACAGTTATACATATGAGAAAAGGTTTAAAATATATTAGTGCTGCTTCGAATATCGGGACTGCTCTGAACATCCTTCCCCCGTTGGAAGGTTTAGGCTTTCAATTGCTTCAGTCTCAATGGGAAGCACAGCAACTTTTCTTACTCCTCGCTTAACTAGTCCATTGGAAGTTTTGATCGTTATAACACGAACCACACCATCAGCGCCGCGAATCAAATTTTCCACACGCCCTAGTCGCCACTTCATGGATGGAAGGTTTTCGACTTTTAAAATTACCATGTTTCCAGCCTGAATGCCTCCGTTTGACCTTTGCCACTTGACCCTCTCCTGCAACAGTGACAGGTATGAGGTACTCCATTTTTTCCAAAATACCTGTTGCATATGACATATGCGCTGCCATCGGTTTAAACGACTGATTTCAACACCGGTTACGTCTGGTTCAATTAGGCTCGTAAATGGAGCGCCTATGAGGAAATGAGGTGGCGTGAGCAGGTTCAAATCTTCTGGATTTTCTGAAATGGGACAAAGTGGACGAGAATTAATTATCGCTCCGATTTCACACACAAGGGTTCGGAGCTCTTCAAATGTTAAAATTGATAAACCAACGGTACGTAGAAAGTGGAATTTCGCTGACTTAACCGCAGCCTCCCATAATCCGCTGAAATGCGGAGATCGAGGTGGAATAAATTTCCAAGCGATGCCTTTTGAGATGCATTGATTCATTATTTCTGTCTTACGTGAGTTGCTTGAAAATAGTTGCCTTAATTCTTGCAGCTCGTTTTTGGCACCAACAAAGTTCGTTGCATTATCTGACCAAATGGTGTGTGGTTTGCCTCTTGTGCAAATGAAGCGTTTGAGGGCTGCCAGAAATGATGACGTGGTAAGATCTGGAACAAGCTCTAAGTGGCAAGCCTTCGTGCTAAAGCAAATGAAAATGCATATGTAGCATTTTATCGGTGCCCTTGTGCGAACTTCCGATTTGTAATAGAATGGCCCACAATAGTCGACGCCAGTTGTGAAAAATGTTCGGTTTGCTTGCAGTCGGTCGGATGGTAGGTTGCCCATAATATGCTCATAGATATTGGGTTTCAAACGGAAACAACGAATGCATTTGTTTATGACGCTGGACACAGCCTTTCGACCGCCAATTGGCCAATACTGCTGTCGAATCGAAGCTAGTACGCTTTGAGGGCCTGCATGTAGATAGTTTTGGTGAAAATATTCGATCATTGCGTTTGTTACTGGGTGATTCTTTGGCATCAAAATTGGGTGTTTTGCTTCAAAATTTAATGATGAGTTTTGCAAACGCCCACCAACACGAAGAAGCCCAAATGTATCAACGAATGGATTTAATGACTTGAGCTTGCTTGATGAATTGAGTTCCTCATTGGATCGTAGCGCCTTGAACTCAGCTGCAAAATGAATTTTTTGAATGTTACGAATGAGCATGTGCGTACCCATTTTGATATTTAGCGGAGTCAGTGGTTGATTATCAAGGGGAATATTCCGCGATCGGGTAAAGTAGAAGTAAACGTATGCAAAGATACGCTGCAATTTATCAAAGGAGTTGTGGTACTTGCAGTCGAGTGTCACCTCCCGCAGTTTGCAAGTAAGTAAAGATCTGCGCCGTCGTTCACGCAAATTGGTTAGAAAAACCATGTTGTTTGGCCAAAACGTACTCTCTCTTGTAAGAAATGTTGGACCACTGCTCCACAGTTTAGATGCCATTAGTTCATTGGGGGTGCATCCCCTTGAAAGTATGTCTGCCGGATTTAAAGAAGTAGGTACGTGATGCCAAGTCATACCTTCTGTTAAAGCTTGTATCTGGCTTACTTTATTCGATACAAAAACGTTAAAATTTGACGGTTGCTCTCGCAGCCAGGATAGAGTAACCATTGATTCTGACCAGCAATGAACCCTATGAGGATGTGGAAAATCTTGCGATATGGGTACCACGAAATCCGCAAGCAACAAGGCTGCACACAATTCTAACTTAGGAACAGTTATACTCTTTAGGGGTGAGACTCTCGACTTTGCACAAAGCAAGTAAGATTTCAAAACACCATCACATTTTGAACGAATATAAACGCATACACCAAACGCTGCTAAGCTCGCGTCACAGAATGCGTGAATCTCCCAAGTCGAATAAGGAGTTAGTACATAACGAGGAAATTTAATGCTGCTGACTAGGGCGAATTTTGCTTGAAAATCAGTCCAAGAAGTTTGCAATGATTGGGGCAAGGCTTCGTCCCAATGTAACTTTGCTTTCCAAAGGGTTTGCATAAAAATTTTTGCCTTTGTAATGACTGGCGAAACTAAACCAAGCGGATCATAAAATTTAGCAATATACGAAAGTATTGCACGTTTCGTAGTGCGTGAGCTGCATATTATAGGCGAAAAGGAGAATAAGAAATAGTCTGTCTTTGGATCCCAGACAAAGCCAAGGGTTTTTGCAATATAAGTTCAATCATGGAACTTGAGTAGGCTTTCACGCTCTGAGTCATTTACATCATGCAGTGTACCAGCTTCGTTTGAGCACCATTTACGAATATTGAATCCTCCGCGTTGAAGTAAACCCTTTACTTGATGCCTTATTTCAATTACTTCTTGTATGGTATTTCCACCTGATAAAAGATCATCAACATAAAAATCTCTTCTCAGTATTTTCGCACCTAATGGATATGACTTTTCTTCATCATGGGAAAGTTGATGCATAGCGCGTATAAAAAGGCAGCAGATTTTGTACCATAAGTGACAGTGTCTAACTTATATATCTGCAGTTCATCGAGTGGATGCTCGCGCCATAAAATACATTGAAGATATTCGTCCGGAGGTGTCACTCGTACACATCGGTACATTTTACAAATATCTCCACACAAAGCGAATTTACGAAAACGAAATTGTAAAAGGGTTTTGAAAAGTGTCGGCTGAATAGTTGGGCCAGCTAACAGTAAATCATTAAGAGAATAGCCTGTGGTTGTTTTTGCAGAACCATCGAATACGATGCGAAGTTTTGTCGTAGTGCTGCTCAGCTTCTGCACGCAATGATGTGGAAGAAAAAATGTTGGTGTTGTTGTTGTACGCGACTTTGCTAGCGACATATGATTTAACGATGCATACTCATTCATAAAGGAATTATACTGAATTCTCAAGTCATAATTTTTTTTCCAATTTTTTTTCTAAGTTTTTGAATCTGTAGAGAGCATGATGTTAGGAATCGCCAAGAGCATTAAGGTTTGTTTTTGCTGGCAAACGTACTGAATACTCTCCAGATTCTAAACGAGAAAAGTTGTCCTTGAAATGGCGCTCACACCACTCATCATCTTCATCTGGTGGGGCAGCGGAATCGAATCGGTTCTCTATTTCCCAGAATCGTTTCACAATGTCGTTCAAAGAGTTGTTGGGTTGTTGTTCTTCAGCTATGTTTTTGCTGCAAGCAGCTAGAGTTGCTGATTTTTTATTGACATATGAAACGCCACCAGAGACAACCCAACCCAATCGAGTTTTTTGGAGTATGGGCAAATTGGCAGCTAGGCGAATTTGGCCAACGCACATCAGATCTAAAAATAAACCCGCTCCAATAAGCAAATCTGTTCGCTGTGGTCTAAAGAACAAAGGGTCAGCCAGGTTAATATTCGATGGTATTTTCCATTCGGAAGAAAGACTGAAGCTTGGTTGGTAATCTATTATGCTGGGAGTTACCACAGCAGTGAACGAAGTATTGTAGGTTTTATCTTGCGACTGTGCGAAAATGTCGATCTCCTTTTCGGCGGCAAAACTGGATTCGCCAATCCCGGAGATTAAAAATGATGATTTTTTGAATGGAAGTTGCAGCTGATTTGCTAAACGAGTAGTGACGAAATTTATTTGAGAGGCCGAATCGAGAATGGCTCGACATGGTACAAATAGCACAAAACGATTTTTTACTGACAGTATAGCCGTAGCTAATACCACATTACCTTTGACGCACGATTCCGAGGCCTTGGGCGTTAGGTTTGTCGATAACGATGAAATTAGTGTTTGCTGTGACATGGTTGTGCCTTCAATTACTGACGTATTTGAGGGCGTTGACGACGAAGTAGAATTCAAATGAAGCAGCGAATTATGCTTGGATGAGCAGTTATGGCAATTACTGGACTTACATCGTTGTAAACTTTGGCCCTTGCGCAGACAGTTTAAGCAAAGTTGTAGCTGTTTGGCTTCTTTATAGCGTAAATTTGGAGACAGGTTCAAAAATTTTAGGCAACTATTTATGTAATGGTCGTTGGAATCACAAAATACGCATGATATAGAACTACTTGAAGATGCAAATAAAACATTTTTGGTGCCTTTATTGGCATTCGAATTTTTGCTCACCTGGTTACTAGTAGATTATGTTACCTTAGCACTTTGCAAATTATCCATCATGCGGCATCGCTTCTCCAAAAACGATGTAAATGAAGCCACGTTTGGCAATGTTTGTGTAGGCAAGTCTTCTTCCCACTTTTCCTGCGTTTTTTGATCAAACTTTCCAGCGACAAGATGTATGAGTAATCCATCCGAAATTTCTTGCGGTGTTGCCAAGGTGTTGAGAGCGCGAAGATGTGAATTGAATTTGTCGCTTAATTCACGCAAATCAGTAGCAGAGCTTTTATCAACCATCTTGAATCCAAACATCGCCTTTATATGCGCCTGAAAAATAAGCAATTTGTTATCAAACCAGTTTTTTAGAAGCGACAGGGCCTTTTTATATTTTTTTCCACTGGTTCGAGTGAGGATATTGTTTCTAAAGCAGCTCCTTGCAAGCTAGCGCGTAGATGTTGAAGTTTTTCCACTTTGCTCAATTCAAGATCTTTGTCGATAACGCTGGTAAACATGGCGAAGTAGTTAGGCCAATCGATATATGCCCCACTAAAATTTGGTATTTTCAAATCTGGAAGTCGAGATTTTCGTAACGATGAGAATAAAGTAGTTGGCGAATCTTCCGTTGGGAAATTTCTCGCTGTAGATGAATGTCTTGCGCTTGTTTTTTTGTACAAATTGAGTTCGCGCGACAGCTTGGCCTTGACTTCTAGGTACACGTTAAAAAATTCTGCTCAGCTTGTTGCTTCGAGTTCGCACGGATCAGCTTCTTCTAGAATCGATTGGTCGAATCTGCCGTATATGCTCTCCACGTACTCCATGTGGACAGAAAGTTCAGCCTCATCCAGCTCATTAAGACGATCCGCCGATAAAGTTTTGTTTAACTCAATTAGTTGATGTGTTATTGACGTAGCCTTTCTTTTATTGAACGTTATTACTTCAAAGTTGTTCATCGTTGCATTCGCTGGCGTTGTGTCAGCACTTTTCTTCAACTTGCTACCCTTTGTCATGGTGGCTGATTGCACGGCAATAATTCCAGCTTTGTACCAAATTTAATTAAATTAAAACGTGAACGAATTTTTACTTGTTCGCAAAGTAACCCGATCACGTCTGGGTCACCAAATGTTTCGAGGAGGTGCTGTTTGCACCACCTGTTTAGGAATAAAATAAAACAAGTATAATGTAGAGCACTTTATTGTTTCGTGATCACAGCAGAAGTGACGTCCAAAGTTTTACAATATTTTGTCTTAGCTATGAATTTGATCTCATAGCAGGAATGAAAATGAATAGACGTTACAACAAATATTTAATGCATTGTGTTAAGAGTAACAGTTATACATATGAGAAAAGGTTTAAAATATATTATGTGTTGTGCTGAGGGAATAAGAGTTAGGTATGCATATTATCATCCCATTTAGTGGTGTAAACGAAATAAGAAATTAGTGCTGCTTCGAATATCGGGACTGCTCTGAACAAAGTTCTTTTTGGGCTCCCACGAAATTAGTACCGTTGTCGCTTCTAATCTTCACTGGCACTCCTCGGCGGTTGACAAAATTTCTAAAGGTAATAATAAATGCGTCAGTCGATAGATCTTCCCCTATTTCTAAGTGTATGGCTCGTGTTGTCAGGCACGTGAATAGTGCAACCCATCGCTTCTCCATTCTTCGACCAATTGCAACAAAAAATGGCCCACAATAGTCGACACCGGCGTAAGAAAATGGGCGAACGTATGGTGTAAGGCGATCTGTTCGCATTGTTGTAAATGCACACTGGACACTCCCTCTTGATGGATTTCAACACAGCACTTAGGCGTGGAACCCAAAATTTTTGGCGTGTTTCATTTATTGCCAGACGATCATTTTGGTGATGCAGCTTACTATGGTATTGCTGGACGATTAGACGCGTGATATGGTGATTTTGTGGCAGAATTACAGGACGACGCGCGGAAAGGGGTAAACAATAGGCGGCATCAATTCTACCGTTCACCTTATACAAACCATCATCGTCTAAAAACGGCGTTAGCTGATATATGGTTGATGACTTCGATATTGACTTCTTCGTTTTAATGGAATGCATTTCTTCGGCGAATGATTCGGTTTGAACTTGACGTAAAATAATTTTTTCCGCATCGGCAATTTCCATGGCGTTTAATTTCCCCTCGTAAAAAATATCACATCTAGTGTTTTTATCGAACTTTATTACCCAGGCCAGAATTCTGGTGAGTTTAAATATAAAGAAAAATTAAAAATTTGATTGGATACTCCCCTTGGTTTGTAAGCATGACTCTTTTAAGTGCTTCCTCCACGGCACATTGTTCAGACATCGATTCGTATGTTTCCCGCGGCCAGCGTGCTTCTTCTTCATAGAGAAAGGATGGACAATTCAGCCATCTTGACCGTGTACCGTACTTAAATGTTGTAGACGTTCTCGTTGCTTCGTCTGCTACGTTAAGCGCTGTAGGAACCCATCGCCATTGATCCGATGTTGTCGTACTTAAAATCTCAGCTATGCGGAATGCTACAAACTGTTTGTACGTTCTGCTAGTTGAACGAATCCACAATATGACAGTTTTTGAATCGCTCCAAAATGTTGTATTATTGATGCGAAAGTCATGACATTGGACCAATAATTCTTTTAGGCGACACCCCAAAACTGCGGCTTGTTGCTCTAAACGTGGTATTATCATACCCTTGATGCACACCACATCTTGTTTGGCCGAAACCAGCTTAACATCGACTTCGTTCCCTCGTTTTATTCGGAGATATCCGACGGCGGCATATGCCGAGGAACTTGCATCCACAAAAATATGTAATTGAATATCATCAGCAACAGACAATAATGCAGAATAACAGCGCGGTACCGTGAAATTTTTCACCGACTGAAAATTTTCCCACCATGTCTTCCATTGTTGTGCCAAGTCTTGAGGTACTACCTCATTCCACTCAATTTCTAGTCGCCATAATGACTGAACTAACAGCTTCAAAAATATGGTGATGTTTGCCAGAAGTCCGAATGGGTCATAAATTGACATAGATATGCCTAACAATTCTCGCTTTGTTGGCGTTCGCGTGCCATTCAGAACATCCCGGGCGATTTTGCAAAACTGAAATTGAAATTCAAGAGCATCATTAGTGGTATTCCAATACATACCAAGCACCTTTTCCGTCTTTGTATTGCGGTCCATTTTGACGAGTTCCGAGTTACTATCTAAATTTTCCCCATTTAATTTGTATTGAACCTCTTTATTGTTACATATAAAATTGCGTAATTTAAAACCCGCGGTGGGATTTATTTTAATGACTTATTTTGTGATATTTAGAGCTTCATTGGCGCTATCAAATCTTATGACCAGATCGTCAACTTATGTGTAAGCTATGACAGCATGGCTACCACCTGGCATGGCGGTCTCAAATTTAGCGGCGTTGACGTTCTTTATATATTCGGCGCAGCAAGGTGAACAAATAGCTCCAAATATCATCGACGACACTACATAGGTAGAGATTTGTTCGTTTGACTTATCATCTCGCCACAAAAAACGTTGAGAATCTTGATCTTTATCAATTATTCGTACCTGAGAGAACATCTCTTTTATATCTCCGGCTACTGCAACAATACCTTGGCTAAATTTATGGATGATCGCTATAAGCGGTTGCGCTTGTTCCGGGCCCTTCAGTAGTGCGGAATTTAACGTGTAGAACTTGTAACGGTGGCTGCGTCAAAGACAATATGCAGTTTTCCCGGTTTCGACGGATTAACAACACCAAAATGAGGGAGATACCATGTTTTGGAATTTTCAATAGCGGCTTCATCTTGTGTCAGCTTTCTGGCATACCCCTTTTCTATATATTTGGCGATTTCCTTTTTATAATTCTCAGCATAAACGGCATCCTTCTGCATTCTACACTCAGTACTCAATAAGCGCTGCTTCGCCATTGCATAACTCGACGGGAGTTCGGTAAAATCTTGTCTCCAAAGCAATCCTACTTAATATTTCTGGCCGATGTTTTTTGTGGTTTCTAACAACATTTTCCTGGCTCGTTGAATTTTCATCCGATTCCAATACGATTTTGGTACTCCTCCATTAAATTTTTTAATTGTTTATATGATTCCGACTTACGTATATGAAGCACCCTGGGCATGTCAACGCTTTCTTATTGGTGTATACCACCCAACCCAACTTAGTTTCCGCTGCTACTGGTTGATCATGTCCGGCTTCGACGACTTTGTTGGACAAACGCAAATGACAATTGTCCAAACCCAACAGTAAGACTGGTTCGACATCTTCATAGTTCTCTATAGGCAAAGATTTTAAATGATTAAACTTACTTTTTCCAAATGATTGCTTTGGCAAATGGAGACCCTTTATCGTATGGACGTTTTTCAGTGAGTATGTACGGCGAATATTTACTTCTCCTATTTCTAGAGACACTTTCCTGGAGCTTTCTGTTGTCTGGCTGTCGCCGTACCATTGAAGAGTGAGAGGCATGACACGACCTCGTAGACCTAACTGTGTTGCGACATCTTCTTCTGATGACCCTTCATCAAACATCGCGTAGACAGACATTTTTCCTCGAGGACCTGACATTGTAACTGGGACAACTTTAAAAAGACTGGTTACCTGGTCCTTTCGACAATTCAAAATTCGTTCCCGGTCGGAGGACGACGTAGAGGATGATCCTATATCCTTGTGCAACATCTTATGATGCATACGTTTGCAACCGTTGATGGAACATTGCTTGCGGCGATGAAAATTTAAAAGGCTATGACCTTTTACCAGGCATCCAAAACAAAGGCGATGTTGTTTAACCAATGACCACTTGTTGACAAGGTCGAACGACTGAAATCTTCGGCATTCTGGCAAAGTGTGAGCTTCGTTGCATGAAGGACATTCCAGTTGCTCGTGGTTGCTATGAAGAACTCTGCGAGCCGACCCTCCATTTGAAGCGGTCTAACGATTAGTTTGTGCATTATATCGCAGCTGTGGTAATGTTTGTTGGCTAGAACGCAGAGAACTGTTACTAACCCCGGACATAGTCGCATCTACTTTTGCCAAATCGCTCAACCAATTGGAAAATACGTCAACAGTGGGGAAACGGGAAACATTAGCGGCATACTTACTCCATTCAAATTGTTTGGATGAAGGAAGCTTATAAACCAATTGTTCCAGCAACATGGGATTCATAAGATGGTGCTCACATTTGGCTGACTTGAAAAACGCTGAAATATTGGTGACACGATTCGAAAATTGTAATATCTGCTCAAGGTGGCTATCGCTAATGGCAGGAAACTGCTGCAATTGGCAGCGTATCAGCAAGTCCTGGCGTCCAAAGTTAAATTCAAGTTCCTTCATAACTTTTGGGACGTCATCAGGGTATATTAGAATTGACGTTACTGACCGCTTTGCATTACCTTGAAGTGCTTTCTGCAGTCGCATTAAATTATGTCGGTTGTTGTAGGAGAACTGGGCTGTGCTGTCGCTGAAGTTCGCTAAAAATAGAGGCCAAACCTCTGGATTGCCATCGAAGGTAAGTAGTGGGTGTAATTTTACGGCGGAACTCTCTACCAGCCACATTGGATTTGATGACGATTATGCTTGTAACTCCGCTGGTGGTATTGTTATTTTCGGTGCTGTCGGTGGAGGTTGTGAAAAATTGGTATATGTACCCGCAGTTGGAACGACATTACTAGCCTCTGCCTCGATCCGCTGTCGAAGCTGCTGCACCTCTATTTGACTACGACTCGTTTCGGTTCGAAGTTCTTCTATAGAGTCTCGAAGCGATGCAATGCTTGCCACCAAAGATGACAGCGTTTCGTTTGCGCCACGCGACGGTGTGTATGCTGCGGTGCACTCACATATGTTCACTGCCGTAGTTTCTCCATCGGACCCGGTGTCGCTATCGTTCGCTTGACCGGAAGTAATTCTTACTTTCTGATGAGTGTTCATATTACCAAGCCAATTAAAAAAAAAACATTGAAGATTTCTGAGGAAATTAGTGCCGAACAGTTGCCTAAACCTTTTGATGTTAGCCTATATTTATACTGCCGACTGCCTTGACACCCTACAGCTGTAACGCTGAAAAAACTCCTAGTATAAAACGAACAATTTGTTTAATGTAAATATAACAAGAATCGATTAATGGCGAAATTCCAACGGGCTCTGATCAAATTTACTTGCTTTGTAACTTACGACTTTATGACACTGACCAATTTATTATGTACTCATTGCAGTAACTTAGAGGTCCAAGGATGACTATGACCAGATTGACGGAGAACACCAAACACCAAATAAACGAAAACGTTGACTATGACCAACTGACGGAGCACAATGACGTTGACATCAAATAAACGATGACGTTGACTTTTACCACTTGACGGAGATTTGCACAGATTGCCACCAAATAAAGGAACGTTGACTATGATCACTTGACGGAGAACAATCACGTTGACACCAAATAAACGATGACGTTTACTTTGACCACTTGACGGAGATTTGCACAAATTATAAATGATTACGTTTACTATGGCCACACCAAATAAACGATGACGTTGACTTTGACCACTTGACGGAGATTTGCCCAGATTACCACCAAATAAAGGAACGTTGACTATGATCACTTGACGGAGAACAATCACGTTGACACCAAATAAACGATGACGTTAACTTTGACCACTTGACGGAGATTTGCCCAGATTACCACCAAATAAACGAACGTTGACTATGATCACTTGACGGAGAACAATCACGTTGACACCAAATAAACGATGACGTTGACTTTGACCACTTGGCGGAGAACAATTACGTTGACACCAAATAAACGATGACGTTGACTTTGACCACTTGACGGAGATTTTCCCAGATTACCACCAAATAAACGAACGTTGACTATGATCACTGGACGGAGAACAATCACGTTGACACCAAATAAACGATGACGTTGAATTTGACCACTTGACGGAGAACAATGACGTTGACACCAAATAAATATGACGTTGATTTTGACCACTTGACGGAGAACAATGACGTTGACACCAAATAAGCGATGACGTTGACTATGACTTGACGGAGAACACCAAACACCAAATAAACGATGACGTTGACTTTGACCACTTGACGGAGAACAAGGACTTTGACACCAAATAAGCGATGGCGTTGACTATGACTTGACGGAGAACACCAAGCACCAAATAAACGATGACGTTGACTTTGACCACTTGACGGAGAACAATGACGTTGACACCAAATAAGCGATATCGTTGACTATGTCTTGACGGAGATTTGCACAAAATATAAACGATTACGTTGACTATGATCGCTTGACAGAGATTTGCACAATTATAAACGATGACGTCGACTATGGCCACACCAAATAAATGATGACGTTGACTCTAAATAATGATTACGTTGACACCAAATTAAAGGGAGAACTGCATAAATTTTAATTTAGGCCAGTCCCAATGATGACAACAAGTCGCAGTTCACGTTCACAAATAATTCGTTGCATTAATTTATTTTAAATTTACCGTGACGATTTGATCGAGTGCAAGGGCAATTTTTTTAAACTTTTATGTCGACGACGATGAATAAAATGCGAGAGGTTTTTAATATGCATTTAAATTACGTTTAATTAAACACGATACAATTTAAAATAACATATAACAAATTTAAAGGTAAATTAGTTGACATGACGCGTTAAAAAAATTGCTGCCCTTGCTGGCCACTCGATTCGTCTTCTTTTCGATAACTGTGCTGCTGTTCAATTTGGTCCCTGTATAAATACAAATGTGTGCACAATGAAAGAACAGCAAAATCGTACGATTATGCCGCTATGCATTGAAATTGCAGTAATGCTCAAAGCAATAAACAACGTTAGCATGTATTTGTTATTGTATGGTTTTCTATGTTGGAAAGTGCACCGTAACTTGTATTAAAATAACTGAGCAAACCCAGCAGACAATTAGATCAGCTCAGTAGCCCAGTAACATATTTTAATTTGCGTTGTTTGCTAAATTTATTATGAAATGACAATAGCCGCTAGCTTCTGTTGTTATACAAAATTGTTTACTGAAATCTGGATTGTAGAATATTAGGGCTTATTAACGCAGTTTTCAAATAGTCAAACTATTTTTTACAAGAGATGAGGCATCCATCTAAGGGACTAGCTCATGAGCGTGATGTGCCACACTTCCACGGACAGCACGAAAACTGACTAGACAGTAGTTAGATACGGACGAACATATTGCCTCCACCGAACCTTCGCCCAAGGCAGCACCAAACATACCAGGACATATATATTCAAGTTCAGTTGACTTATTTTCAAACGTTAAGTTAGATATTTTCTTTAAATTTTTGGTTTTATTTACTTTTATTTATATATCTTTCTTGTTGGTTTCATTTATTTTTTTTTTGATTATTTCCTAATCATTAAGATTATTCTCAAAAATTGTTCAGATTCCTTTGTCTTGAATTGTTCAAATTTTTTAATATTCTTTTTTCTTTTGGTTTTTTAGTTGCATTTTTTTGATTTTCGACCCTTTTTTTGTTTTTTTTTTCTTTACATCCATACATTACCGGATATTCCTCCTATTATTATTTTTTTTGCAATTTTGCCCGCAAATATAGGGGTTAAATTAATTTAGTTTTAATTAATTTCTTTTTTTTATTTATTTTAATTAATTTCAATACTTGAATTTGCGAAATATAATTATTTTATATACATTTACCTTGCTTTCATATTTTTTTTTTATATTAATAAATATTTGTTTATTTTTTTGATTATTAGAACTTTCAGTTTCCCCTACATTAATTTTATCCTTGCTTGCTCGATTTTTTATACTGTTTGCATTCTTGGTTATTTTCAAATATAGACATACATTTTTTTTTTTGAATCAACTTTCCTTTTTATTTGATTTGTGGTTTTTATAATTTTGTACTTTTCGTGGTTTTGCTCTGGTGGAGATCCGATTTCTAAGATAGTGACCCGGGGTATACTAGGGTGTTTGAAAATATAATTCTTTTCTCTTCGGTTAAAATGTTGTTTTTTTTTTTTGCGTACCGACAGTGAATGTCGGAGAAGGAGAAAGAGGCCGATAATAGAGTTGTTGGGGGATTGGGTATCCTCGACTCCCATAGGCGTCTAACTTGGAGCCGTTCGGGTTTTAACCAACTTGGCACGGGTATACCGAGGCCCGTTGACTTTGTCCCTACGGACTATTTTAATAGGTGCGCGTTGCCGATTTTTGGATCTTTTGGCCCTTATCGCCCGCTGAGGGTCTCTGTCGCCAACGGGATGTCATTTAACGAGTTGGATAGTAGTTTAAATTTCTCCCAAAAAATAAATTTGATGTGCCAAATGGTCGATAGGGAAAACGTAGGTGCCCAGGGGCGTGATGTCCCGGCGCAGAACGCGCCATCAACGAATTTCGGCACCAGCCTTAATGCTTGTCAAAGCCAAACCGCCCAAAATGAAAATAATGTCGAACAGCTGAGCCGAATGATGGCGATGATGGCGCAACAAAACGACATGGTGGCGCAAATGGCGAGTGAGGTTATGAGCATTAAGACCAGTGTCGATAACCTTGGTGGCCGCTTAGCAGATATTGAAACGTCTGCGCAAGCCCCTGTACATCGGTCCGCCTTGGCGTCTACGCCAGAGCATCATAGCCGGGGTTGGGAACGCAAAGCGCATCAATGAGCCAACGGTCAGTCATAGTACCGGGCGAGATGCCAGCGGTCCTCCCAGGTGGAAGAAGCTTGACCTTGAGAAGTGGCACATCAAATTCGATGGTACCAGTAAAGGTATAAGCGTAGAAAGCTTTATCTTTCGGGTGGAGAGGATGCGCGAGCAGCATAACATTTCCTTCTACCAGCTTTTCACGGCCTTTCATTGTCTGGTTTCCGGCGGTGCCTTGAAGTGGTATGGTGAAGTGGTCCTTGAGGACCATGCCGAGGAGCCCGACTTCGGCTCCCCCGAGCTGAAGGCCGAGCTGCTGAGCCACTTCAAGTCCGCTGAGTCCGGCTATGAAATAATCCGTGAAATAATGGGGAGGAAACAGCTGCCCGCGGAAGCTTTCGACGACTTTTATGCCGAAGTCCACAATATGACATTCCGTTTGCGGAAGAGGATCCCCGAAAAGGAGTTGGTTGGCATCATCAGGGGCAACCTTAAACCGTACCTGGCCAACTTGACATTCGCCAGCTCAAGTCGGAATGCAAGAGAGCCGAAAAACTTATTAAAGAGAACAAAAGTAAGCCGATAGTCGTAAATAAAATCGAGATTGAACAGCCAGAGGAGTTAGGAGGTCGTAAGATTGAAGCTTTTAGTAGGAAATTCCAACCTCAATCCCAATACCAATACCAGTCCAACACCAAGCACAATCCCAATCTCAACTCCAGCACAAAACTCCTGCCAATCCCAATAGTGTTCGTCCTTCTGTCAATACGTCCGCGTCCAATTCCACTGTCACCTCCTTTTGTGCTTCTCTCTTCCACTTAATGTTGTGTTTTTCATGCGATATGCCGGTAGATCACTTTGTAAAAAACCAGACAGAAGCACAAAAACCAAATAAATGTTCGTCCTCGTTCCACAATATGGTCTGTTTTGCTTGTGTTAGTGATTCGTCCTTTTGTGTAATAGGAAGAAAATAAATTTTAAGAAAATGCGTGAGAAGAAAAGATATCTTAAGCGGCTGAAAAATAAAATAATTGCCACTATAGTGACCGTAAAAGGGGATAATAAATTTTTTGCAAAAACTAGAAAAAGATGCCATGAGGTCCTGGCTCTCCTGGATTCAGGGGCGAGCGCCAGCTACTTAGGAAAGGACTCAGTTGCACTTCTTCGGGGAAAGGAAACCTTGATCATGCCAATCAAGGGCCAAAATATCCGGACCGCGAACGGGGAAGAAGCCGCCGTGGTAGGGGTAATAAAATTACCTGTGGTATGGGATAACTCCACTAGGGATTTAGAATTTTTAGCTGTTCCAGACCTTCAACAAAAAGTCTATCTAGGCATAGATTTTTGGAAAGAATTTGGTATGATTATGGTGAGCAAGGGTGTAAGTGCGAATGCTGCCAGTGTGGCGGAGCACGTGCCCGCCGAGGGTGACTTGTCTTTCGACGTGGTGCAACATGTTTGAACTCCGGAGCTAGAGGCGATGTTGGAGCCCGCGAAAGCCCAGTTCCCGTCCTATTATTATATTAGGGTTAGGTCAGACCGACATGGAAGAGCATGTCATCGAGGTGACCGATGAGAATCTGCCAGTAAAACAGGGCCATTTACCGATTGCACCAGCTATTCAAAAACTAATTTATGCCGAGTTGGATCGTATGATAAGCTTGGGAGTTATCGGAGAGTCCAACAGTAGTTGGAGCTCACCCATATCGCTAGTCATTAAAGGCACTAAAAACCGTTTATGCCTAGACGCTAGGAAGGCCAACGAAAGGACGAAGGACGTATACCTATACCCCATATTGATGGAATATTGAGCCAAATAAAAACACGAGATATATTTCCGCAATCGGCTTGAAAGACGCGTTCTGGCAGATTCCCCTCGAGAAGAAGTCCCGCGAAAATACTGCCTTTACTGTACCTGGGCGACCCCTATACCAACTCACGGTCATGCCTTTCGGGTTGTGCAATGCAGCACAACGAATGTGTCGTCTCATGGACAAGGTCATTCCGGCCGCTTTACGTGAATGTGTTGGATGATTTGTTAGTGTGTTCTGAAGCTTTTATGTCCCGTATGTGTATATTGGAAAAGGTCACTCGGTGTCTTCGCGAGGCAAAGTTGGCGATTAATGTAGAAAAGAGTAAGTTTTGTTTTAAGGAGGTACGATATTTAGGTGCGTAGTCGGGGATGGTTGTATAAGGACAGATGCCAATAAAGTGGTGGCTGTGAGGGACTTTCCAGTTCCGAAAACCCCGAAGCAACTACGACGGTTCCTGGGCATGTCGGGTTGGTACCAACGTTTCATACAGGACTATGCGACAATTGCAGCTCCGCTGCACGACTGCCTCAAGAAAGAGAAAATCAAAAAGTTTGCAATGACGGACGAAGCAACAAAATCATTTCAGTAGAGTTTGGTTTCTGCACCGGTGCTCACACACCCTGACTTTAATCGTCGTTTTTATATTCAATGTGATGCATCAACTGACGGAGTGGAAGGGGTTTTGTTTCAACTGGACGATGACCAAAATGTAATACCGATTGCCTACGTTTCCGCAAAACTTAATAGGGCGCAGAAAAACTAGAGCATTACTGAACTTGAATGCTACGCAGCGATCGTGAGTGTGAAGAGATTCCGACCTTACGTGGAGAGAACCCCGTTCACCATCATAATTGATCATGTCAGCCTCAAATGGCTCATGAATCAGAAAGATCTCTCTGGGAGGCTTGCAAGGTGGAGTTTGAAACTCCAGGGTTATGATTTCGATATCCAACATCGAAAAGGTGCACAAAACGTGGTTCCTGACACACTCTCACGAATGCACATGGACGAAATACAGACGAATGACAGAGCCATAGACGTGTGTCTCGAGTCACCGTGCTTCGAGTCGGAGGAGTATACGGAGTTGAAAAAGACGGCGACCGAGAACAAAGACAAGTTACCGAATTTATGTTCATCTGACGGTTACGTTTACAAACGGACGCAATTCGACAGGCGGGATGGTCTTCTAGCTGACCAGACCTGGAAGCTGTGGGTTCCGTCGGAATCGCGACCGGGGCTTGTAGAGGCGTCTCCAGCTCACCGTCGCTGGTTATGGTGGCATCCACAAAACATTATCTCGACTACGTCACAAATACTACTGGCCAGGAACGGTCACGGATGTATACGCTCACGTAAAAGACTGCGAAACTAAAAAAACTAACAAAACTCAAAACGTTTTCAAAAAAACCATTATGGGAAAACAAAAGCTCAGAAAGCGACCTTTCCAACGTTTGTTTATTGATTTTATGGGTCCCTATACTCATTCTAGTGATGGTAATGTGTATGTCTTTGTATGTTTAGACCTTTTTTCAAAGTTCGTATTCTTAAAACCAATGAAAAGGGCAACTTCAGCTCAGGTAGTAAAGTTTTTAGAAAAAGATTTTTTCATGTTTTTGGCGTGCCAGAATACGTGCATTCGGACAATGGAAAACAGTTTGTTTCTGAGATATTCGGTAATATTTAGAGAAATATGGCACAAAACATGTATAAACCGCCTTCTACTCACCTCAGGGTAACGCTGGAGAGAGGGTAAACCGATCTGTCCTACAGATCATTAGATCATTTATAAAAGAGAATCAGAAAAATTGGGACAAATGCGTCAGCGCACCGTTACACATGCATCAACATATCGCCATACTACGCCATTTTCGGTATGCCTATGATACAGCATGCTGCATCATACGAGCTATACCGAAAGCTGGCAGCTGTAAAGGATGTGGATTGCGAGGTAGAGGCTCCAAGTGATAAACTGCAACTTATTCGAAACAAAATTATGAAAGAGCTTAAGTGGGCCCATGAAAGAAGCCAAAAGGTTTACAAAACTAGAAGTAGGGATGTCACGTTCAAAATAGGACAAGTGGTATATCGCCGAAACTTTAAGCAAAGTTCACAAATGGACAATTATAATGCCAAGCTAGCCCCGAATCCAATTAAATGTATAGTTTTAAATGTAATCGGGAATTCGCTGTATGAACTTGGCGATGGTGGAAAAAAATCGGCGCATACCACGCTAAAGAAATTTTTGCAAAATAGTTTAATGTTTTTTTGTAGTGCTAGTATCCTAGTTCTATGTTATTCATTTATTAGTTGACGCAGTTATTTATTTATTTATTGACATATTGCATTTATTAATTTATAGACGTATGTGATTATTTTATTAAACTATTTTTATTTTTCTTGACTTTTTTATTTATTTGATTAGCTTTGCATTTATTCAGATTTTTTATTTATTTATTTATTTTACATATTTTTTTTCTACTTGGCTATATGATCTGTGATATTTTATTTTATATAATCCTTTTATTTCATCTTTTTTTATTACCAGTGATATTTTATTTTATAATTTTTATTAAGTTTTATTATCTGTGATATTTTATTTACTACTAGAAGACCCGGCCCTAAATTTGGCCTATCAGCATACATTTTAATAAGATTTTGCCGTCTTACTCTGCCCTCCCCCCTCTTCACTTTTCCTAAGCCTTTTATTCACTCCTCCCTCTGTCTTTTTCGCTCCATCTATCTCCATCTTCGTCTCATTCTATCTCTTTCTCAATCTCTTTCTCTCTTTTCTCTTCTCTCAATTTCTTCTCATTCTTCTGCATCCCTTATTGCCTGTCCCAGAGGGTGGTATGTATTTTATTCCAGTCCCAGTCCCACTCCGAGCCTCAGTCCCAGTCCTAGTCGTAATCCCAGTCCCAGTCCGTCTCTGGATAATATATTACTCTGTACTAAAGCACTCAGCAACAGCTTTCATTTGATATCCATATTGTATAAACACTGTCTAGGCATTCACTGGCCCACGTTTTGGCCTATATCTCGAGACTCTAGTCACCCAGGGGTATGAAAATTACCCTCTACTAAAGCACTTATCAACAGCTTTTATTTGTTATCCATATCACATAAACACATTCTAGGGGTACTCGGGTCCACGTTTCGGCCTATATCTCGAGACCCTGTACGTCAATCGCAACCAAACCTATGTGGTAACCACCGCGTGAGGTTTACGCAACTTGTGTGAAAGTTTGAACAAAATCGAAAGGCGCATCTCTTCAAACACCGGCGACCAACAAACACACATTTTAGCCTTTCTTTTCATATATATAGATTTTTATTTTTCACACTTTACTATAATATTAAAACGAAATGCAGATTTTCGATGTTTTTGAAATTCGACTTAAAAAGTGCACACGGAACAACTAAAGACTCTCCTGGATTAAAAAGATGTCATAGTACCTCTAAATCGCGGGCCCCTCATAAAAAATTAAAACACAGTTTAAACGTTTATATTTCAAAAACATATTCAATTGTTTCCTGAGGATGATCTCAGAATGAGATCGAAATATCGACCAAATAAAATTGAAATATAAACGTTTAAACTGTGTTTCAATTTTTTAAACTGCCTCGAGCTCATCAAAATTTAATAAATTATAATATTTGAAGGCAAATAAAAATATTTTTAAAATTTGCAATAAAATAATAGTGCGACTATAAACTGAGATATAACCATCCTGTCGAACAAAACATTGTCAATCCTTGTGAAATTTGGCAGATGCTTATATTCTAAGACGATAACGGTTTTTCTGTGAAAAAGGGCGAAATCGGTTGAAACCACGCCCAGTTTAAATACACAGTCGACCGTCTGTCCTTCCGCTCGGCCGTTAACACGATAACTTGAGCAAAAATCGATATATCTTTACCAAACTCAGTTCACGTACTCATCTGAACTCACTTTCTATTGGCATAAAAAATGGCCGAAATCCGACTATGACCACGCCCAATTTTTCGATATCGAAAATTACTAAAAATGAAAAAAATGCCATAATAATATACCAAATATGAAAAAAGGGATAAAACATGGTAATTGGATTGGTCTATTGACGCAAAATTTAACTTTAGAAAAAAACTTTGTAAAATGGCTGTGACACCTATCATATTAAGTAGACGAAAATGAAAAAGTTTTGCAGGGCGAAATCAAAAGGCCTTTGGAATCTTGGAAGGATAACTGTTCGTGGTATTACATATATAAATAAATTAGCGGTATCCCACAGATGATGTTCTGGGTCACCCTGGTCTACATTTTGGTCGATATCTCGAAAACGCCTTCACATATACAACTACCACCACTCCCTTTTAAAACCCTCATTAATACCTTTCTCGAAAAGGCGTCCACCTATAGAACTAAGGCCCACCCCGTTTTAAAATACTCATCAACACCTTTCGTTTGATATCCATAATGTACAAACACATTCTAGAGTCACCCCTGGTCCACATGGCGATATCTCAAAAAGGCGTCCACCCATAGAACTAAGGTCCACTCCGTTTTAAAATACTCATCAACACCTTTCGTTTGATATCCATATTGTACAAACGCATTCTAGAGTCACCCCTGGTCCACGTTTATGGCGATATCTCGAAAAGGCGTCCACTTATAGATTAAAGGCCCACTCCCTTTTAAAATACTCATTAACGCCTTTTAATTGATACTTATGTATATTGTTACGAATATTAGCAAAACTAAGGGGTGCTGCAATCTCGAAGCCGATGCTTATCAGTGACGCGAATTCACATCAATAATTCAATCATTATGAATCTACATAAACGAAACAATAATTGCGTCTACACATATGTACCATGTACGTATACGAGCAGCGGAGAGTCAATGCACAAACACGTGCATATATCTGAGATACTCCTGAAAGTATGCAATGAGAAAAGCTATAAAATCGTGCAATTGTAGTTACAGCTGAGACGTTTGAGAGCTAATGGCAAATAGTAGATTCTGGAAGCGCCTAGAAGATGCGAACGTTGAAATCAGATAGTATATAAGGCAGCAAATGTAGAGGCGCTGGAATTCAGTTTGAGTTGAGCTATCAATCAGTTATTGATTAAGCACGCAATCTGGCGGGCAATAGTAGAGTTTCATTTGAACTATCAATCAGTTTGGTTGTTAAGCAAGCTAGTTACAAAGTATAAGTGTTATTGTGAAGTAAGTTAATAAAGGCCATTTTTCCATTATTCAATATTGGAGTTATTTATTCAACAGTTTAGTGATTCGAACTTAGCAGAAGGGCAAATAAGAGGATTTGCAAGTAAATTCGTTACAATTGGTGTCGGAAGAGGAATTGTTGAATAAATTCCAGAGGACAACAAGGACATGGCAAAGTTCAGTGAATTGAAGATCCAGCAACTGAAGAAGGAGTTGGAGAGCCGTGGATTGAATACAAGCGGCGTTAAACTCGAACTTCAGGCACGGCTACTAGAGGCAATGGAAGCAGAAGGAATTGATGTGGATGAGTATGTCTTTTATCCTGATGGGGACGAGACAACAACAAAAATTGAAGAGAAAAACGAAACATCGCAGACAGTTACGAGCACAGACTTGAGCATGATTTTGGCTGCAATATCTGCACAAACATCGACAGTAAAAGAAATGTCGTCAGAAATAACATCGAAGATTGAAGCACAAGCAACGCGTATGTCAGAAATGTCGACACAGATAACATCCAAGATGGAAGCACAGGGGGCACGTATTTCCGAAATTTCGTCACAAATGTCATCTCAACTGGAATTACAGGAGACACGCATAATATCCAAAATGGCATCTCAACTGGAATCGCAGGAGACACGCATAACATCGAAGATTGAAGCACAAGAAACGCGTATTTCAGAAATATCGACACAGATTACAGCAAACATGGAAGCACAACTGAAAGAACAAGACACACGCATAACAGTACAACTCGAAGCGCAAGAGGCGCGTATATCATCAAAACTCGAAGCGCGCATGGACGAGAAAATAACGTAGTTTGAGGAAAAAATCGAGGCCGAGGGGGATGCTTTGAGAGGTCGTATACAGGAGTTGCAACTAAATCGCCCAGCTGTTTCAGCAAGCAATACGAAGGTAAAAACTCCATCTTTTGACGGCTCTGTTCCTTTCCAGGTGTTTAAGATTCAGTTTGAGAAGACCGCAGCAGTGAACAACTGGAGTGCTGAAGATAAATTTGCTGCACTATTCGTGGCATTGAAATGATCTGCTGCTGAAATCTTACAGACTATTCCCGAGGGAGAGCGGAACAACTACGAAAAATTGATGGCTGCTGTAGAACGACGTTATGGAAGCGAGCATAGAAAACAGATATTCCAAATTGAGTTGCAAAACCGCTACCAAAAAGCAAATGAGACATTGCAGGAGTTTGCTTCAGATATTGAAAGATTGGCTCATCTTGCAAATGCGGACGCACCCGTGGAATACACCGAGAGGGTAAAAATCCAGAGTTTTATAAATGGCATACGGGACGCCGAAACAAAGCGAGCTACATACGCAAACCCAAAGCCAACATTCGCAGAAACGGTGTCACAAGCTCTGATTCAGGAAACAGCGTCGCTTCTGTGTAAGCCAGTTTTCAAAGCACGCCGTGTGGAAGTAGAAAGGCCAGAGTGGGTAGACGCAATATTGGAGGTGCTGAAAGGATCGCAAAAGCGGAGTGAAAAAGTTATCAAATTCTTCAAATGCGGGAAGTTCGGTCACATTGCACGTCATTGCGATCTTGGTCCTAATAGTTCCAATAATGTGGGTGGCCGTAAACGCAAAGCTGGAGGAGATGAGCAAGAGCGAGTAGGAGGTAGAGATCGAGAGCTAGATCCAGCTATTGAATGCCCTGTGATATCTGTGTTGCAAATTGGTAGAAAATCGAGCAGCCTTAGCGCCAGAGGGAATGTGGATGGTAAAGAACGTGTGCTGACTGTAGATACGGGCGCATCTCATTCCATGATTCGATCTGACTTGGTCAACGGGAGAATAAAACCGTTACCTGGAGCAAAGTTGCGTACGGTCACTGGCGAGTATAACCAAGTTCAAAGAGAAGTGTTATGTGAAGTCTTGATTGGAAAGGTCACGGTTCTACACAAATTCATTGTGGCGAAGATCGTTGAAGAAGTCATATTGGGAGTGGACTTCTTGGTTGACAATGACATCAAGATCGATATGCAGAGAAGGGTGATACGTTATGAGAACCAGGATATACCACTTAGCTTCAAATGGGAGAAAGGGTTCAGTAGTAATCGAGTACTGGTGGAGAAGACTCGACAAAAACCACGGAAGTCAAAGGCAAAGGTTAATAGGTCGAATGGGCCAAATAAAGCAAAATCAAAGGTACCTGTGAGAGAAACACTGGCATTGGCAAAACCTAATAGACGCAGGAAAACGAAGCAACGAATTTCCGAGAAAGAATGCGAGGGTAGTTTCAAGCCGGAGCGCACTACTGTTGCGAAACGTGGGAACGATACTGATTATGCGAAGCCAATCCGTCAAGCGCAGGCTCTACGGAGTAGTTCATTGGCCAAGCAACAGAGTGCGACTGAACGATCCAGGATAATGAGTTGTAAGATGAAACACACGTAAGACAAGGAAAAAATTTGGAAGGTTTCTGGGAGGGAGATTTGGTACGGCTATACAACCCTTACCGGCTGAAAGGTGTTCCATCCAAATATCGGTGCAGTTGGGTAGGCCCGTACAGAGTTGTGAAGACGAGCAGTGATGTCATCTACCGCATACAAGCAATTGGGAAATCACGAAATAGAAGAGTGGTGCATTTGGGGATGCTAGCGGCGTTTAGATCGAGAGATTTGTCTGATCGGGACGATCAGACTTGGTGGAGGGCAGTTTTGCGAATATTAGCAAAACCAAGGGGTGCTGCTATCTCTAAGCCGATGCTAAGCAGTGACGCGAATTCACATCAATAATTCAATCATTATGTATCTACATAAACGAAACAATAATTGCGTCTACACATATGTACCATGTACGTATTCGAGCAGCGGAGAGTCAATGCACAAACACATGCATATATCTGAGATACTCCTGAAAGTATGCAATGAGAAAAGCTATAAAATCGTGCAATTGTAGTTACAGCTGAGAAGTTTGAGAGCTAGTGGCAACTAGTAGATTCTGGAAGCGCCTAGAAAATGGGAACGTTGAAATCAGAGAGTATATAAGGCAGCAGATGCAGAGGCGCTGGAATTCAGTTTGAGTTGAGCTATCAATCAGTTATTGATTAAGCACGCAATCTGGCGGGCAATAGTAGAGTTTCATTTGAACTATCAATCAGTTTGGTTGTTAAGCAAGCTAGTTACAAAACATAAGTGTTATTATGAAGTACTTTAATAAAGGCCATTTTTCCATTATTCAATATTGGAGTTATTTATTCAAAAGTTTAGTGATTCGAACTTAGCAGAAGGGCAAATAAGAGTAAATTTGTTACAATATCGTACAAAAAAATTCTAGAGTCACCCCTGGTCCACCTTTATGGCGATATCTCGAAAAGGCGTCCTCCTATAGAACTAAGGCCCACTCCCTTTTAAAATACTCATTAACACTTTTCATTTGATATCCATATTGTACAAACGCATTCTAGAGTCACCCCTGGTCCACGTTTATGTTGATATCCCGAAAAGGCGTCCACCCATAGAACTAAGGCCCATTCCCTTTTAAAATAGTTATTAACACTTTTCGTTTTATACCCATATTGTACAAAAGCATTCTAGAGTCACCCCTGGTCCACCTTTATGGCAATATCTCGAAAAGGTGTCCACCTATAGAACTAAGGCCCACGCCCTTTTAAACTACTCATTAAAACCTTTTATTTTATACCCATATTGTACAAACGCATTCTAGAGTCACCCCTGGTCCACGTTTATAGCGATATCCCGAAAAGGCGTCCACCCATAGAACTAAGGCCCATTCCCTTTTAAAATACTTATTAACACCTTTCGTTTGATTCCCATATTGCACAAAAGCATTCTAGAGTCAACCTTGGTCCACCTTTATAACGATATTCCGAAAAGGCGTCCACCTATAGAACTAAGGCCCACTCCCTTTTAAAATACTCATTAACACTTTTCATTTGATACCCATATCGTACAAACAAATTCTAGAGTCACCCCTGGTCCACCTTTATGGCTATATCTCCAGCTATAGAACTAAGGCCCACGCCCTTTAAAATACTCACTACCACCTTTCATTTGATACCCATATCGTACAAACAAATTCTAGAGTCACCCCTGGTCCACCTTTATGGCGATATCTCGAAAAGGCGTCCACCTATAGAACTAAGACCCACTTCCTTTTAAAATACTCATTAACACCTTTCATTTGATACCCATATCGTACAAACAAATTCTAGAGACACCCCTGGTCCACCTTTATGGCGATATCTCGAAAAGGCGCCCACCCATAGAACTAAGGCCCACTCCCTTTTAAAATACTCATTAGCACCTTTCGTTTGATACCCATATTGTACAAACGCATTCTAGAGTCACCCCTGGTCCACGTTTCTGGCGATATCTGGAAAAGGCGTCCACCCATAGAACTAAGGCCCACTCCTTTTTAAAATACTCATTAACACCTTTCATTTGATACCCATATCGTACAAACAAATTCTAGAGTCACCCCTGGTCCACCTTTATCGCGATATCTCGAAAAAGCGTCCACCTATAGAACTTAGGCCCACTCCCTTTTAAAATACTCATTAACACCTTTCATTTGATACCCATATCGTACAAACAAATTCTAGAGTCACCCCTGGTCCACCTTTATGGCGATATCTCGAAAAGGTGTCCTCCTATAGAACTTGGGCCCACTCCCTTTAAATGGCGTCCATCTATAGAACTATGGCCCACTCCCTCTTAAAATACCCTTTAATACCTTCCATTTGATACACATGTCATACAAACACATTCCAAGGTTACCCTAGGTTTATTTTACTACACTCAGAGAAAAAATCGTTCTAAAACGAACGAAACAAGTTCAAAATTAAGAACATTCGTTGACAAAAGTCTGTTAAGTACGTTTTTTCTTAACTCGTGACCGATGGGATTGTTTTAAGAACAGATTTTCCAAGCACACCGTTCGTATTTTATGACCAGTTTGGTATTGATGTGTGAAACTTCTGTGCTCATTTCAAGCACTACTTGTGCTTGATTTAGGATTTTTCGTTCTCACGCTTCGAGAAAAATTTGGGTTCGATTAACATTTTTCGGTCTCAATTTAAGAACGGTTCGTGCTTAATCTTTGGTGGGAGGGGAAAGTATTTTTTTAAATATATTTATTTATTTTTTATTAATAATAATTTTTCTGTCATAAATAAAAAATATTTATAACAAAAAAATTGTTATTTAAATTCAAAAGTTTAAGAAAAAATGCATAATAAGCATTTTCTCATACATTTCTCTTATTGAGAAATTATTCTTATTTGAAGACGTAATCTGCATATATATTTAAAACTTTTCATAACAAGTTTGAGAATTACCTGTGCATATGTGAATGGAACTGAACGAAAAATAAGAGTTAAAAAAATAGAACATAAAAAAATTGTTTTAAAAAAATTCAGAGTTTGACAGGGATCAAACTCGCGCCACACGATCGCAAGATGAACTTCATAGCCGCTGGGCCATTACAACTGCTTGATAGCTGGTGCCAAATGTTGTATTTAACATTGTAGTGCACACGAATTGTACCGTTTTTTTTTCTTGGGCTTAATTTAAGAACATCGTTCTCATTAATAGAACATTTGTTTATATTTTAAGACCAGCCGTTCTGTTTTAAAGAAAATGGTGTCAGTTTAAGAACAAGGTTGTTGTTTTAAGAACAGGTCGTTCGTTTTTCAAGAACAAAAAGGTAAGAACATGAAAAGCTTGAATTGAGTCCGGTGGTGCTGGATTTTAGAACGGCGTTTTTCTCTGAGTGTACGAGGTGATTTTCCCTTATTTTGTCTCCATAGCTCTCAACTGAGTATGTAATGTTCGGTTACACCCGAACTTAGCCTACCTTACTTGTTTTTATATATTATTAAACATTTATTTATAG
The DNA here is from genome assembly GCF_040869045.1 of Eurosta solidaginis. Lineage (NCBI taxonomy): Eukaryota > Metazoa > Arthropoda > Insecta > Diptera > Tephritidae > Eurosta > Eurosta solidaginis. The sequence continues at coordinate 192,376,284 of NC_090324.1, forward strand.
TTTTGATTATTAGAACTTTCAGATTGCCCTACATTAATTTTATCCTTGCTTGCTCGATTTTTTTATACTGTTTGCATCCTTGGGTATTTTCAAATATAGACATACATTTTTTTTTAATCAACTTTCCTTTTTATTTGATTTGTCGTTTTTATAATTTTGTACTTTTCGGGATTTTGCGTCGGTGAAGATCCGTTTTCTGAGATAGTATACTAGGGTGTACTAGGGTGTTTGAAAATATAATTTTTTTCTCTTCATTCAAGGTTCGAATCGAGCTCAAGGCCAGAACAATAATTTTTTTCTAATGATAATTATTGTTATTTTTTTAATTAATTTAATTTAATAAATATAGTTGGTAAAAAGGAATAGAAGTAGCAAATTTGCCAGTCAAACAAACCACCGCTGTATAGCTAAATGGTTAGCGCAGCATGCGTAAAGCGTACTGATGATGAAGGCTTATCACCCTTCGAAATGGATCTATCTGCGGAGCTATCGCAGGATGTCTGAAAAATTTTCTGCTTACTACTCCAAAAACAAAATACAATTTTTCAAATTTAGAAAAATTAAAAAAATAACAATAATTATCATTAGAAAAAAATTATTGTTCTGGCATGAGCTCGATTCGAACCTTGAATGATTTATCAATAGGCCGATAAAAACAAAAACAATTGTTAATAAACCATGAGCACTTGGGAGTGTCAAACAAAGTAATTGACAATAAACAAAAATCCAGCATTATCAGTGATTTGCACCAGATGGCGCAACACTGAATAAATATAGTTGGTAAAAAGGAATAGAAGTAGCAAATTTGCCAGTCAAACAAACCACCGCTGTATAGCTAAATGGTTAGCGCAGCATGCCTAAAGCGTACTGATGATGAAGGCTTAGCACCCTTCGAAATGGATCTATCTGCGCAACTATGGCAGGTTGTCTGAAAAATTTTCTATTTACTATTCCAAAAACAAAATACAATTTTTCAAATTTAGAAAAATTAAAAAAATAACAATAATTATCATTAGAAAAAAATTATTGTTCTGGCCTTGAGCTCGATTCGAACCTTGAATGATTTATCAATAGGCCGATAAAAACAAAAACAATTTTTATCTCTTCGGTAAAATTTTTTTTGCGTACCGATAGTAAATGTCGGAGAAGGAGAAATAGGTCGATAAAAAGTTGTTGGAGGATTGGGTAACCTCGACTCCCATAGACGTCTAACTAGGAGCCGAGCGCGAGCCCTAGAAAACCAACGCCCATTTTATCGATATCGAAAATTTCGAAAAATCGAAAAAGTGCGATAATTCATTACCAAATACGGATAAAGCGAGGAACGTGGTAGGTGAGTTGAACTTATGACGCAGAATAGAAAACTAGTAAAATTTTGGACAACGGGCGTGGCACCGCCCACTTTTAAAAGAAGGTAATTTAGAAGTTTTGCAAGCTGTAATTTGGCAGTCGTTGAATATATCATGATGAAATTTGGCAGGAACGTTACTCTTATTACTATATGTATGCTTAATAAAAATTAGTAAAATCGGAGAACGACCTTTTTAAAAAAAATGTTAAAGTAAAATTTTAAAAGAAAAGTTAATATCTTTACAGTACATAAGTAAATTATGTTAACATTCAACTCCAGTAATGATATGGTGCAACAAAATACAAAAATAAAAGAAAATTTCAAAATGGGTGTGGCTCCGCCGTTTTTCATCTAATTTGTCTAGGATACTTTTAATGCCATATGTCGAACAAAACATTGCCAATCCTTGTGAAATTTGGCAGAGGCTTATATTCTAAGACGATAACGGTTTTCTGTGAAAAAGGGCGAAATCTGTTGAAGCCACGCCCAGTTTAAATACACAGTCCACCGTCTGTCCTTCCGCTCGGCCGTTAACACGATAACTTGAGCAAAAATCGATATATCTTTACCAAACTCTGTTCACGTACTCATCTGAACTAACTTTCTATTGGTGTAAAAAATTGCCGAAATCCGACTATGACCACGCCCACTTTTTCGATATCGAAAATTACTAAAAATGAAAAAAATGCCATAATAATATACCAAATATGAAAAAAGGGATGAAACATGGTAATTGGATTGGTCTATTGACGCAAAATTTAACTTTAGAAAAAAACTTTGTAAAATGGGTGTGACACCTATCATATTAAATAGACGAAAATAAAAAAGTTTTGCAGGGCGAAATCAAAAGCCCTTGGAATCTTGGAAGGATAACTGTTCGTGGTATTACATATATAAATAAATTACCGGTACCCGACAGATGATGTTCTGGGTCACCCTGGTCCACATTTTGGTCGATATCTCGAAAACGCCTTCACATATACAACTACCACCACTCCCTTTTAAAACCCTCATTAATACCTTTAATTTGATACCCATATCGTGCAAACACATTATAGAGTCACCCCTGGTCCACCTTTATGGCGATATCCCGAAAAGGCGTCCACCTATAGAACTAAGGCCCACTCCGTTTTAAAATACTCATCAACACCTTTCGTTTGATATCCATAATGTACAAACGCATTATAGAGTCACCCCTAGTCCACCTTTATGGCGATATCTAAAAAAGGCGTCCACCCATAGAACTAAGGCCCACTCCGTTTTAAAATACTCATCAACACCTTTCGTTTGATATCCATATTGTACAAACGCATTCTAGAGTCACCCCTGTTCCACGTTTATGGCGATATCTCGAAAAGGCGTACACTTATAGATTAAAGGCCCACTCCGTTTTAAAATACTCATTAACACCTTTTAATTGATACTTATGTATATTGTTACGAATATTAGCAAAACTAAGGGGTGCTGCTATCTCTAAGCCGATGCTAAGCAGTGGCGCGAATTCACATCAATAATTCAATCATTATGTATCTACATAAACGAAACAATAATTGCGTTTACACATATGTACCATGTACGTATACGAGCAGCGGAGGGTCAATGCACAAACACATGCATATATCTGGGATACTCCTGAAAGTATGCAATGAGAAAAGCTATAAAATCGTGCAATTGTAGTTACAGCTGAGAAGTTTGAGAGCTAATGGCAACCAGTAGATTCTGGAAGCGCCTAGAAGATGCGAAATCAGAGAGTATATAAGGCAGCAGATGTAGAGGCGCTGGAATTCAGTTTGAGTTGAGATATCAATCAGTTATTGATTAAGCACGCAATCTGGCGGGCAATAGTAGAGTTTCATTTGAAATATCAATCAGTTTGGTTGTTAAGCAAGCTAGTTACAAAGTATAAGTGTTATTGTGAAGTACTTTAATAAAGGCCATTTTTCCATTATTCAATATTGGAGTTATTTATTCAACAGTTTAGTGATTCGAACTTAGCAGAAGGGCAAATAAGAGGATTTGCAAGTAAATTCGTTACAATATAGAACTAAGGCCCACGCCCTTTTAAAATACTCATCAACACCTTTCATTTGATACCCATATCGTACAAACAAATTCTAGAGTCATCCCTGGTCCACCTTTATGGCGATATCTCGAAAAGGCGTCCACCTATAGAACTAAGACCCACTCCCTTTTAAAATACTCATAAACACCTTTCATTTGATACCCATATCGTACAAACAAATTCTAGAGTCACCCCTGGTCCACCTTTATGGCGATATCTCGAAAAGGCGTCCACCCATAGAACTAAGGCCCACTCCCTTTTAAAATACTCATTAGCACCTTTCGTTTCATACCCATATTGTACAAACGCATTCTAGAGTCACCCCTGGTCCACGTTTATGGCGATATCTCGAAAAGGCGTCCACCCATAGAACTAAGGCCCACTCCTTTTTAAAATACTCATTAACACTTTTGATACCCATTGATATATATATATATATAAATATATATACATACTTTATAAGTACTAACACTAATATTTGGTGTGTAACATAATCGTATGTCTAAAGCGCCAAATACACGACACGAACATTTCCGCGAACATTCCGCAATCTTGTTCGGAGCTTTGGCCATACACCATACGAACTTTTGGCCGAACATTAGTACTCTTTCAGACAGCGATGAATACGGACAACAATTGTGCTGCAGCAATATTGCTCGCTGTGGCAATTAAGCGTAAAAAAAATTTATACATTTCAATAAATTCACTCAGAAATTTTTTATTGTCCATTTTACTTTTCCGCGCACGCCTGTTCCGTTCAGAAATTACTACGATTATGAGCTATTTCGCCATACACGCACGAACAGTTCGCGCAAATGTTCGCCAAAAATTAAAATATTTTGATTTTTGGCGAACATTTGCGCGAACTGGCAAACACCACCAAACACGACAGAAAAGGTCGCAGAAACATGACATAACGGGAATGTTGGCGGAAATGTTCGTATCGTGCATTTGGCGCTTAAGTAGAGAGTAAGATGGTAAATTTTAATAAACTGTTTTTAGTCTATCGCCAACCTTGCTTGCGTTTACTTATTCACCTCTGCCAAATACACATCAGTTTTGGCGACGAGTACAAAGAAAAAAAAAAAAAACCGCGTGCGTAGCTAAATTCCAAATAATTAATAGAATTAATTTAATTGCGGTATACAAAAAAATAGTGAAATACGGACTTTAAAAAGTTAACTGTTGTAATTCTACTCATTAGCTAACATTTTTTTAAAGAAAATGCAAGTTTAATATACTAAAAGTGATAAAGACAAAGTAATTTTTTTAGAAAATAAAAATGGCTGAAAATGCAGTGGCATTAATTGGCTCTATAGAAGCATATACCTTAGGCGAAGATTTCGCTCTATATGCAAGCAGGTTAAATCACCTGCTATCGTTAAATAAAATAACGAGTGATTCGGACAAAGTGTCTTTTTTATAAGCCTTGGAGGCGCAGACCTGTACAAAATGTTAAAATCAGTTTTAGCTCCAAAAAGCGAGGAAGCTTATACGTACAGTCAAATTGTAACAAGACTAAAGGAACATTTAAAGCCGAAAAAGAACATTATATTTGAGTGCTTTAAATTTTTCAAAAGGGATCAAAATGCTTCAGAAACGATTGCTGATTTTATTGTAGAGCTCAAACAGTTAGCTCAGGAGTGCGAATTTGGCGCATTTTTGGACAGAGCATTACTCATCAAATTTGTTTGTGGTTTAAGCAATCATAAAATTCAAAATCGACTACTGGGCGAGAGTAAGTTGGCAGTAGGTGCTATGTACCGGAACGACTCGGGATTTTTCCCGACCAAGGACTGTCATTTCAGTGTGACCCCATTTAATTTGTTTCGTCCCTCCCACAAATTGTCATCCTCCCAGCAGCTCCTTGCAGCAGGACTGCTACATATTATCTTACTCCGGGAAGGTATCGAACCCAATCCGGGTCCGTCTCCTGACCCCGGTCCTGAGAAATGGTTTTGCTGCATTTGCCAGGAAAGAATCTTTTTAGGACGGTCATACTCTGTTCAGTGTGTCTCGTGCAAGGGATGGTTGCATCGGACAGGTTGTTCTGGGCTTGATCCCAAAACCCGACGTCCACGTAACTTTTATAAATCTTTTGTGGCTCCTTGCTGCTCACGCCCAAGGGCGTCCCGAAGTCTACGCCTAAGCGCCCCCCCCCCCCCCCCCACTACCTTCCAGCAGCCTCGCTGCTCAGCAAGCCACAACAAGTACCCGCTGCTGCTCGCGCCCCACGGCGCCAACAACTCAAACAGCTGATACCACTCATAACTACTACCTTCGTAGTAGAGCTGGTAGCAATGCTGCGCATCAGCCCCTGCCCCCGTATTCTTCTCCCCCCTCTTTTCTGGCAGCAATCATGCAGGTCAGGGAAACAGACTCTTAATCCCTACCTCCGTTTGCACCGTCTGCCAGCACAGAATATATAGGTTTGCGACATCCGCTCAATGCAGCTCCTGCATTGGGTGGTGCCACTTTCCTAGATGTTCTGGCCTCCGCGACGGCAACCCCTCGACGGGTTTCATCGGGCCATGTTGCCAGGTCGCAAACCCAAATCATCCGGGTACCCCAATGCTTGCCCAAGGGCGCCCAGTCCCAAGGCCACAACAGCAATTGCGTCCTGGCCTTCCACAACCTAGGCGTAGTCACCCGTCACTTACCCCTAGAGTGGCAGCGTCACCCCTCATGCACTTTAGAATTCTGCAGTTAAACTGTAATGGACTAACTGGGAAGATTACGGAGTTAGTCGATTTCATGAAGCGGCACAACATCCGCATTGCTGAGATTCAAGTGAATAAACTCACAGGAAGATCTGCATTGCAGACCTGCTCTGGGTATAATGTCCACAGGAAAGACCGCGAGAGCGGAAATGGAGGCGGCCTCGCGTTTATTATACACCACTCTGTGCAATATTATATATTTGATCCTGGCATCGACCGCAGGGACAATGTCTTAGAACGTCAAGGCCTATCTGTTCGGTCAGGCGATGCAAATCTAAAAATCATCAACATCTACATCCCCCCTGTCACCTGTTGCCCCAGTGGATACCGCCCTAATATCGAGGCCTTACTCACTGGCAACAATCGCATTATCTTAGGCGATTTCAATGCCCATCACGACCTATGGCATTCAAACTTGCGGGCGGAAAGTAGGGGTGAGATGTTGGCGGATCAAATAGAAGAAACGACGTTCTGCACAATAAACGGAGACGCCCCACACGTATGGTAGGAAGCTGTCATAGCTCGCCAGATATCTCAATCGTGAGCGCAGAACTCGTAAACTGCGTCAACTGGCAGCCGATGGTAACATTGGCATCCGACCACCTGCCCATACTTATTTCGTTCGAGCGTACCGCCGACTTCATCGTCACCGAAAAACGCACTTTCATAAACTTCAAAAAAGGAAAGTGGGAAGAATATAAATCTGCAACAGACAGCAGCTTTGCTGCCCTCCCTATCCCGACTGATGCCCGCCAAGGGGAGCGTGCCTTCCGTAAGGTCATTGAATCGGCCTCGGCACATTTCATTCCCGCCGGGAGAATTCCCGAAATCCGGCCCCACTTCCCGGCGGAGGCCGCGAGCTTAGCGAGGGAACGCGACCTTATAAGACAGCTTGATCCAGGCGACCCCCAAATAAGGGATATAAACCAACGCATCAGATTGCTTGTGGACGAACACAAGCGGGCGAAATGGGAAGACCACCTAAGAGGTTGTAACCTCTCTACCGGTGTAGGTAAACTTTGGTCCACCGTAAAGTCCCTATCGAATCCGACTTAGCACAAAGACAAAGTTTCCATCGCCTTTGGCGATAAGGTGCTGTCGGATGCGAAAAAATGCGCGAGCGCTTTCTGCCGACAATATATAATGCATCCTACGGTTGACAAAGATAGACGGAGAGCCAATAGACACGCACATAAGCACAAATTCAGCGCGTCACCAGTCGCCATCACCGCTAGAGAGGTTGAGGATGCCATTGGTCGCGCTAAACCATCGAAAGCAGTGGGCCCAGACGGCATAGCCATGCCGATGCTTAAAAACCTAGGGAAAGAGGGTTTCAAATATTTAGCGCATGTCTTCAACCTGTCTCTTTCCACCTTTGTCATACCCGAGAAATGGAAAATGGCCAAGGTGGTCCCGCTACTAAAGCCTGGGAAACCAGCTAACATAGGTGAGTCATATCGTCCGATATCTCTCCTATCGCCAGTGGCAAAGACGCTTGAAGCCATTTTGCTCCCTTATTTCCAAGCACATTTGCAGCTAGCCCCTCATCAGCATGGCTTCAGAAAACTCCATAGCACTACCTCCGCGCTAAATGTCATTAGCACCCAGATAAATTCCGGTTTGAATCAATACCCCCACCATAGAACAGTACTCGTAGCGCTAGACCTATCAAAAGCCTTTGATACGGTCAACCATGGCTCATGGGTCTACCCTTCCCCCATGTCTTAAAAGGTGGACCGCAAATTATCTGGGTGGTCGGCAGGCATCGGTGCAATTCAGAAACGAAACATCAAAACCAAGGAGAATTAAACAGGGGGTGCCACAGGGTGGTGTCCTATCCCCACTTTTGTTTAATTTCTACATATCTAAGCTACCTTCACCACCGGAAGGAGTCACAATCGTTTCCTACGCCGATGACTGCACAATAATGGCCACAGGCCCAGGCCCAGAGATCGATGAGCTATGCAATAAAATAAACGGCTATTTCCCTGATCTCTCCAGTTTTTTCGCCTCGCGAAACCTGGCATTGTCACCGACCTTATTTACAACATGGACGCCCCAAATGTCGACCATATTGAACATCCACGTCGATGGCACTACGCTACCGACTGTCCTACACCCCAAAATCTTGGGTGTGACGTTTGATCAGGATCTACAATTTGGTGCGCACGCAACCGCAATTGTTCCGAGAATTCAGAGCCGTAATAAAATCCTCAAATCCCTTGCTGGCAGTACCTGGGGAAAAGATAAAGAAACGCTCGTGACCATATAGAAAGCAATTAGCCAGCCGATTACGTGCTACGCGTAACCCATATGGTCGCCAAGCCTAAAAACTACCCACTGGAAGAAACTACAGGCCTGCCAAAATACTGCTCTCAGAATCGCCACGGGCTGTCTTCTTATGTCCCCAGAACACCATCTGCATAATGAGGCGAGAATACTCCCCATCAGGGAGAGAAATGAGATGCTGACCAAACAGTTTCTGTTGAATACCCAGAAACCTGGGCATCCCAACAGACTTCTGATTGACGAACCAGCACCGCCTAGGGGCCTAAGGAGTCATCTCCGTATACATTTTGAGGAAATACGGCACCTGAGAACCCAGCCGTATGAAGCGAAAAAACACAATCAGGTCCTTGGTAAACTCCATAGACAGGCGTTGGACCTTTATGTCGGGAATTGCCCGGTGAATCCAGTACTTGAAGAAAAATATCCAGAACTCGCGGAAGAGGAACGCATACTCCCCAGGGAAACGCGTGTCACTCTTGCTCAACTTCGTTCTGGATACTGTAACAGGTTAAACTCTTACCTATCCAGAATCAACCCCGACATACAAAATGTATGCCCCGCTTGCAATGTGTCCCCACATGACACCAACCATCTCTTTAATTGTAATGTGGAACCAACGCCTCTAACACCCCTTTCCTTATGGTCCACCCCTGTTGAAACGGCAAGTTTCCTTGGACTCCCGTTAGAGGATATTGATGACAATTTGTGATCGGTCGCGGCTATTAGGTGGGGCGAGCATTGCTACAACAACAACAACAACAGTAAGTTGGAGACTTTTGACAATGCATGTCACTTGGCACTGGTCAAGGAGAGCACTAGCATAAGTATGGAGGTAATGAGAGCGGGTTCAGTACATAAGCTGAATAGCTAGGACGAGAAGCAGCGCAAAGTACAACATAATGCTAGGAAAAGCAGAAGAACTGAAGTTAGAAAACAATCGAAGAGACAGATCTCGTGGAAGAAGCAGCAATAGAAGCAGCTCATTGAAATGTTTTTACTGTCAGAAGCTGGGACATAGATAACGAGATTGTTGGGCGAAGCATCGGGATAACTCTCATGGTAGAACGAGTAAGAATGAGAATCACACAAACAAAAATAAAGTGAACAATCGAAATATTAACTCTGTTGATTATGCACTGAACCATTTATATAATTTTTCGTCAGGTACTTATACAAAACCGCTAGAAGTACAAGTTAAATTAGAAAATACAGAAATAAATATGGAAATAGACACAGGAGCTTGTATTTCTGTTTGTCATATTTTTGACTATAACTTACTTACTTACTTAATTGGCGCTTAACCGTCTAAACGGTTATGGCCGTCCAACAAGGCGCGCCAGTCGCTCCTTCGCTCCACCAACCGGCGCCAATTTCTGACTATAAACAATTTCTTTATCACATAGAATTACAAACAGTAACCAAAAGTTTAAAAGTTATTACAGGCGATATAGTTTGTTGTTGTAGGCAGCGTGCCAGTATGTGTTGAATTTGCCAATAAATTGTATAATTTGGAGTTAGTAGTTTTGAATACAGAAATAAATTTACTACGTTAATAGGCAGAAATTGGTTATCTGTGTTGTTGCCGAGTTTGCGAATAATGTTTGGTAATGTGAACATTTATAATTTAAAATTTGAGAAAGGCAACGTAAAGTATGACTTCGATAAATATAAAAATATATTTTCAAAAGATAGTTACTCTACTATTAAAAATTTTGAGGCAGAAATAGTTTTGAAAGACGAGCATTATCCGATATTTGCAAAAGCGTAATCTGTTCCATTTGGATAGCGGAAAAAGGTGGAAGACGAAATAGATAGACTTTGTGAGCAAGGTGTTATTGTACCTGTAAATAGAAGTAAATGGGCAAGCCCAGTTGTTGTGGTTAATAAAGGTGACGGCTCAATTCGATTATGTGTGAACTGTAGGAGAACAATGAATCGATTTGTTGAAATGCAGCATTTCGTTATCCTTCGAATTGATGAAATATTAGACAATTTGGTAGGATGGAAATAGTTTTGTAAACTTGACTTAACAGGAGCATACTTACAGGTCAAAGTCTCCGAAAGGTCAAGAGAGTTATTGACAATAAATACCCACAAGGGCCTGTATCAATTTACGAGGTTGGTGTATGGTTTAAACACCGCTCCACAATTATTTTCAAAAATAATTGGTGAAATATTGAAAGGTCTTAGGAAAGTTCAAGTATATTTCGATGATATTCCCGTAGGTGGCAGTGACCTCAATGATTGTAAAAACAACTTGATAGGTTGATGGAGTATGACGTAAAGGCAAATTACAATAAATGTCAATTTTTTTAAACAGAAATTCAATACCTTGGGTATGTAATAAACGAAAGTGGCATAACCCCGTCAAAGAAAAAAGTCGAAGCGGTTGTTCGTGCACCACCACCCACGAATAAGCAACAGTTAACATCATACTTAGGTATGGTAAATTATTATTGCCATTGCATTAGGAATTTTTCATCAGAGCTATTTGTATTGCATGAACTTACGAAAAACGGTGTTCAATGGCACTGGTCTGAAAAACATCAGAAAGGTAAGAAGTTAGTGTTGGACATAGGTGAATTAGCTCATTATGACCCCTCAAAACCTTTAGTGGTGTCTTGTGACGCGAGTCCGTATGGTGTAGGCGGTGTTTTATCTAACGTTATTGATGGTGAAGAACGCCCTATTATGTTCGTGTCAAGCACATTAAAAGATGCAGAGAAGAACTATTCACAGCTTCATCGTGAAGCATTGGCGATTGTTTTCGCAGTAAAAAAGTTCCACAAGTATTTGTACGGATTGCATTTTACAATTGAAAGTGACCATCAGCCATTGAGAGAAATTTTTTCTGACAAAAAAGATCTACAAGTAGTGGCTGCAAATAGATTACAGAGGTGGGCAATTTTTCTGTCCATGTACGATTATACAATCAAGTATAAAAAAGGGTTACGAATGTACCATGCCGATGGACTTTCAAGACTGCCTTTGCCGGAAAGTACAAACGAAGAGGATGATAGCATAAATATTTTTAATTTGGTGCAAGAGCTACCGTTAAAGTTAGAGGACGTACGAGCAAATTTGCAGAAAGAGGCAATATTGAAAAGCGTATACAATTTTGTAGCAAAAGGTTGGCCAAAAGTAGTACCACAGAAGTATATGAAGTTTTATGCAAAAAGATTATCATTAGGAATCGAGAGAGGGTGTATACTTTATGGCGAACGAGTAGTTGTGCCTAACAGTTTAGTGCCACATGTGCTACAACTTCTGCACAGTGAGCATGTGGGTGTAGTTCGAATGAAAGCTTTGGCGAGGACTTATGTCTGGTGGCCTGGCATAAATGAGGATATCGAAAGTTTTGTTAAAAGCTGCGAGCCGTGCGCAAAAAGTCAGAACGTTTCAAAGCCAATTCTAACGTCTTGGCCAAAACCATCAGGTCCATTCGAACGAATACACTTAAATTTTTGTAAAATCGATGGGGCTATTATTTTAGTTATATTCGATAATTTGTCTAAATGGTTAGATGCGAAGGTTCTAAGGAATACACAGGCACATATTGTCATCGAAGAACTACGATTATTATTTTCAACATTTGGCTTGCCGAAGCAAATCGTAAGCGACAATGGCCCTCCATTTGGTTCGAAAGCTTTCATAGATTTTTGTAGGAGTAACGGGATTGAGTGCTTAAAGTCGCCACCTTATCACCCACAATCCAATGGAAGCGCAGAACGGGCCGTACAGACATTAAAAAGTTCTCTTAAGAAATATCTTTTAGATCCACAAATTAAACATAGATCTTGGAATTTCAAAATAACTAGTTTCTTACTTAAGTATCGAACAGCACCGACTACAACGACATGTATATCTCCAGCAGAATCCATATTGCAGTATAAGCCCAAAACTCTATTGGACTTAGTTAATCCAAATATAAGTAATAAGAGACCTGTAAACGAATCTAAAAGTAATGAGAAAGAAATAATATATAGAAATGTCCAGAATTTAAACCTAACGAGAGTATTTTGTATAGAAATGTGTTGAACAACTATTGTAAATGGGAAAAAGGAAAAATTGAAAAGAAATTAAGTAGGGTAAGATATCTCATAAATATAAATGGTAAAAACAGAGTTGCTCATGTAAATCTATTAAAAAAGTCAAATTGTAAATTTGTTAGATTTAGTCCACAAGTAAAAACGTATGTCAAATTATCTAAAAGAAGAAGAACTGAAAGCGATAACGATAAAGAGGAGTTTAAGATTAGAAGATCTGAGCGCATTAAACACAAGAATTTATCTCAAAGCTAAAGATTCCAATCTGTGTATAATATTGAAACAAACATAATAATGTATATATATATATATATATATATATATATAATCTCTAGTTAGTATTATATATTATTTTTCTATATGTATTTAAAAGCTAAAATCGTTAGTTGGGTGTTAGATTTACTTACCTTACAAATATATGTACCTAGTAAGGTCTTTCTTCAATAATTCGGGGAGGATTGATATATATATATATATATATATATATATATGTACATACTTTATAAGTACTAACACTAATATTTGGTGTGTAACATAACCGTATGTCTAAGTAGAGATTAAGATGGTAAATTTTAATAAACTGTTTTTAGTCTATCGCCAACCTTGCTTGCGTTCACTTATTCACCTCTTCCAAATACACATCACCCATATCGTACAAACAAATTCTAGAGTCACCCCTGGTCCACCTTTATCGCGATATCTCGAAAAGGCGCCCACCTATAGAACTTAGGCCCACTCCCTTTTAAAATACTCATTAACACCTTTCATTTGATACCCATATCCTACAAACAAATTCTAGAGTCACCCCTGGCCCACCTTTATGGCGATATCTCGAAAAGGTGTCCTCCTATAGAACTTAGGCCCACTCCCTTTAAATGGCGTCCATCTATAGAACTATGGCCCACTCCCTCTTAAAATACTCTTTAATACCTTCCATTTGATACACATGTCATACAAACACATTGCAAGGTTACCCTAGGTTTATTTTACTACGAGGTGATTTTCCCTTATTTTGTCTCCATAGCTCTCAACTGAGTATGTAATGTTCGGTTACACCCGAACTTAGCCTATCTTACTTGTTTTTATATATTATTAAATATTTATTTATAGTTTTGATTATTAGAACTTTCAGATTGCCCTACATTAATTTTATCCTTGCTTGCTCGATTTTTTTATACTGTTTGCATCCTTGGGTATTTTCAAATATAGACATAAATTTTTTTTAATCAACTTTCCTTTTTATTTGATTTGTGGTTTTTATAATTTTGTACTTTTCGGGGTTTTGCGTCGGTGGAGATCCGTTTTCTGAGATAGTATACTAGGGTGTACTAGGGTGTTTGAAAATAAAATTGTTTTCTCTTCGGTAAAAATTTTTTTTTTGTGCGTAGCGACAGTGAATGTCGGAGAAGGAGAAATAGGTCGATAAAAAGTTGTTGGAGGATTGGGTAACCTCGACTCCCATAGGCGTCTAACTAGGAGCCGAGCGCGAGCCCTAGAAAACCAAATAGCTGGTTTTGTTTTTAACCAAATTGACACGGGTATAACGAGGCCCGATGACTTTGTCCCTACGGACTATTTTAATAGGTGCGCGTGGCGGATTTTTGGATCTTTTGGCCCTGATCGCCCGCTGAGGGTCTCTGTCGCGAACGGGGTGTCATTTAACGAGTTATATAGTAGTTTGAATTTATCCCAAAAGCGCATCAATGAGCAAACGGTCAGTCATAATACCGGGCGAGATGCCAGCGGTCCTCCCATGTGGAAGAAGCTTGACCTTTAGAAGTGGCACATCAAATTCGATGGTACCAGTAAAGGTATAAGCGTCGAAAGCTTTATCTTTGGGGTGGAGAGGATGCGCGGGCAGCATAGCATTTCCTTTTGCCAGCTTTTCACGGCCTTTCATTGTTTGGTTTCCGGCGGTGCCTTGAATTGGTATTGGCATGTCCTTGAGGACCATGCAGAGGAGCCCGACTTCGGCTACCACGAGCTGAAGGCCGAGCTGCTGAGCCGCTTCAAGTCCGCTGAGCCCGACTATGAAATAATCCGTGAAACAATGGAGAGGAAACAGCTGTCCGCGGAAGCTTTCGACGACTTTTATGCCGAAGTTCACAATATGACATTCCGTTTGCGGAAGAGGATCCCTGAAAGGGAGTTGGTTGGCATCATCAGGGGCAATCTTAAAACGTACCTGGCCAACTTGACCTTCGCCATAAAAATGGTCTCGTTGGCGGAGCTCAAGTCGGAATGCAACAGAGCCGAAAAACCTATTAAAGATAACAAAAGTAGGCCGAGGGTCGTAAATGAAATCGAGTTTGAACAGCCAGATGAGTTTGGAGGTCAGAAGATAGAAGCTTTTAGTAGGAAACCCCAACCTCAATCCCAATACCAATCCCAGTCCCAACACCAACCACAATCCCAATCTCAACTTCAGCACCAAACTTCTGCAAATCCCAATAGTGTTCGCCCTTCTGCCAATACGTCCGTCTCCAAGTCCACTGTCATCTCTATTTGTGCTTCTCCCTTCCACTTAATGTTGTGTTTTTCATGCGGTATGCCGGTGGATCGCTTTGTGAAAAACCCGGCAGAAGTACAAAAACCAAATAAATGTTCGTCCTCGTTCCACAATATGGCCTGTTTTGCTTGTGTTAGTGATTCGTTCTTTTGTGTTTTTAAACCGAAACAGGGAAACCCCAGGCTGGCGTTGTTTACCGTGGACTCCGGGCAACCCGGCAGCACAATTGTAAAGATTTTGAATAGGGAAGAGGTAGATTATAGAGTTGAAAAGGTAGAGGGAAAGTTGATAAAGCGCGAGGTAAATAGCTTACACCAGAGGAAGGTAGAATATGAAGAAGCTAGGAGAAGGATTTTTTGTGAAACAATAAATAGTAATAGGAAGAAAAGAAATTTTAAGAAAATAGAGAGAATGCGTGAGAATAAAAGATATTTTAAACGGCTGAAAAATAAAATAATTTTCACTACAGTGACGGTAAAATAGTTATAGATTTTTTGCCAAAACTGAAATAGGAGGTCATGAGGTCCTTGCTCTCTTAGACTCAGGGGCGAGCGCCAGCTGCTTAGGAAAGGACACAGCTGCACTCCTTCGGGAAAAGGAAACCTTGATCATGCGAACGGGGAGGAAAGCGCCGTTGAAGGGGTTATAAAATTACCTGTGGTATGGGATAACTCCACTAGGGATTTAGAATTTTTAACTGTTCCAGACCTTCAACAAGAAGTCTATCTAGGCATGGATTTTTGGAATGAATTTGGTATGAGTGTGGTGAGTAAGGGTCTGAGTGCGAATGTTGCCAGTGTGGCGGAGCTCGTGCCCGCCGAGGGTGACTTGCCCTTCGACGGGGTGCAACATGTTTCAACGCCGGAGCAAGAGGCGATATTGGAGCGCGCGAGAGCCCAGTTCCCGTCCTTCGCGGTATTAGGGTTAGGTCAGACCGACAAGGAAGAGCATGTCATCGAGGCGACCGATGAGAATCTGCCAGTAAAGCAGCGCCATTACCCGATTTCACTAGCTATTCAAAAACTAATTTATGGCAAGTTGGATCGTATGATAAGCTTGGGAGAGATCGAGCAGTCCAACAATAGTTGGAGTTCGCCCGTATCGCTAGTCACTAAAGACACTAAAAACCGTTTATGCCTAGACGCTAGGAAGGTCAACGAAAGGAGGATAAAGGACGCATACCCTTTACCCCATATTGATGGAATTTTGAGCCGACTACAAAACACGAGATATATTTCCGCAATCGGCTTGAAATACGCAATCTGTCAGATTCCCCTTGAGAAGAAGTCCCGCGAAAAGACTGCCTTTACTGTCCCTGGCCGAAATCTATTCCAATTAATGGTCATGCCTTTCGGGTTGTGCAATGCAGCACAACGAATGTGTCGTCTCATGGACAAGGTCACTCCAGCCGCTTTACGTGAATGTGTTTTTGTTTATTTGGATGATTTTTTAGTGTGTTCTGATAATTTTATGTCACATATGTATGTGTATGTTGGAAAAGATCGTTCGGTGTCTTCGCGAGGCAAAGTTGACGATTAATGTAGAAAAGAACAAGTTTGTTTTAAGGAGGTACGATATTTAGGGTGCGTAGTCGGGGATGGTTGTATAAGGACAGATGCCAATAAAGTAGTGGCTGTGAGGGACTTTCCAGTTCCGAAAACCCCGAAGCAACTATGACGGTTCTTGGGCATGTCGGGCTGGTACCAACGTTTCATACAGGACTATGCGACAATTGCAGCTCCGCTGCACGACTGCCTCAAGAAAGAGAAAATCAAAAAGTTTGCAATGATGGACGAAGCAACAAAATCATTTGAAACTTTAAAGCAGAGTTTGGTTTCTGCACCGGTGCTCACACATCCTGACTTTAATCGTCGTTTTTATATTCAATGTGATGCATCAACTGACGGAGTGGGAGGGGTTTTGTTTCAACTGGACGATGACCAAAACGAAATACCGACTGGCTACGTTTCCGCAAATCTTAATAGGGCGGAGAAAAACTATAGCATTACTGAACTTGAATGCTACGCCGCGGTCGTGAGTGTGAAGAGATTCCGACCTTACGTGGAGGGAACCCCGTTCACCATCATAACTGATCATGTCAGCCTCAAATGGCTCATGAATCAGAAAGATCTTTCTGGGAGGCTGGCAAGGTGGAGTTTGAAACTCCAGGGTTATGATTTCGATATCCAACATCGAAAAGGTTCCCAAAACGTGGTTCCTGACACACTCTCACGAATACACATGGACGAAATACAGGCGAATGACAGAGCCATAGACGTGTGTCTCGAGTCACCGTGCTTCGAGTCGGAGGAGTATACGGAGTTGAAAAAGACGGTGACCGAGAACAAAGACAAGTTACCGGATTTGTGTTTATCGGACGGTTACGTTTACAAACGG
This sequence comes from Eurosta solidaginis, assembly GCF_040869045.1. NCBI lineage: Eukaryota > Metazoa > Arthropoda > Insecta > Diptera > Tephritidae > Eurosta > Eurosta solidaginis. Next base: position 192,393,658 of record NC_090324.1, read on the forward strand.
ACGCAATTCGACAGGCGGGATGGCCTTCTAGCTGACCAGACCTGGAAGCTGTGGGTTCCGTCGGAATCGCGACTGGGGCTGGTAGAGGCGTCTCACAGCTCACCGTCCGCTGGTTATGGTGGCATCCACAAAATATTATCCCGACTACGTCACAAATACTACTGGCCAGGAATGGTCACCGATGTATACGCTCACGTAAGAGACTGCGAAACTAGGAAAACTAACAAAACTCAAAACGTTTTCAAACAACCCATGATGGGAAAACAAAAGCTCACAAAGCGACCTTTCCAACGTTTGTTTATTGATTTTATGAGTCCCTATACACATTCTAATGATGGTAATGTGTATGTCTTTGTATGTTTAGACCTTTTTTCAAAGTTCGTATTCTTAAAACCAATGAAAAGGGCAACTTCAGCTGAGGTAGTAAAGTTTTTAGAAAAAGATGTTTTTCATGTTTTTGGCGTGCCAGAATACATGCATTCGGACAATGGAAAACAGTTTGTTTCTGAGATGTTCGGTAATTTTTAGAGAAATATTGCACAAAACATGTATAAACCGCCTTTTACTCACCTCAGGGTAACGCTGCGGAGAGGGTAAACCCATCTGTCCTACAGATCATTAGATCATTTATAAAAGAGAATCAGAAAAATTGGGACAAATGTGTCAGCGCAGCGTTACACATGCAGCCATCAACATATCGCCATACTACGCCACTTTCGGTATGCCTATGATATAGCATGCTGCATCATACGAGCTATACCGAAAGCTGGCAGCTGTAAAGGATGTGGATTGCGAGGTAGAGGCTCCAAGTGATAAACTGTAACTTATTCGAAACAAAATTATGAAAGAGCTGAAGGGGGCCCATGAAAGAAGCCAAAAGGCTTACGAAACAGGAAGTAGGGATGTCACGTTCAAAATAGGACAAGTGGTATATCGCCGAAACTTTAAGAAAAGTTCCCAAATGCACAATTATAATGCCAAGCTAGCCCCGAATCCAATTAAATGTATAGTTTTAAATTTAATCGGGAATTCGATGTAAGAACTTGGCGATAGTAGTGGGAAAAAGATCGGCGTATAACCCGCTAAAGAAATTTTTGCAAAATAGTTTAATGTTTTTGTGTAGTGCTATTACGCTTGTTCTATGTTATTTATTTATTAATTGACGCAGTTTATTTATTTATTTATTGATATATTGTATTTATTAATTTATTGACGTGTGTGATTATTTTATTAAAATATTTTTATTACTCTTGAATTTTTTATTTATTTGATTAGTTTTGCATTTATTCAAATTTTTTATTTATTTATTTATTTATTTTACATATTTTTTTTTCTACTTGACTATATGATCTGTGATATTTTATTTTATTTGATCCTTTTATTTCATCTTTTTTTATTACCAGTGATTTTTTATTTTATAGTTTTTATTAAGTTTTATTATCTGTGATATTTTATTTACTGCGATATTTTATTTACTATTATCTGTGATTAAGGATTAAGTAGATTGAGTAATGGTATCAACCCAGTGTTAGTCTGTAGTTAACGGAAGTAGGCAATTGCAGTGACGCTAGGCCCGGCATTGAGTCGTGGGTCGAGGCCACATGTTGGACGGGAAACGAAATGTTGCAGGCTGCTTTTGAGTTTTTTTTACGCACACGCTCCATAGTGCAGGCACCATCGGCGGTTGCGAGCCTGTAACGACAGCCTTTTATGTTGTTGTTGTTGTTGTAGCGATTAGTTACTCCCCGAAGGCTTTGGGGAGTGTTGTCGATGTGATGGTCCTTTGTCGGATACAGATCCGATACGCTCCGGTAACACAGCACCATTAAGGTGCTGGCCCGACCATCTCGGGAACGATTTATATGGCCACATTAAACCTTCAGGCCATCCCTCCCTCCCCACCCCCAAGTTCCATGAGGAGCTTGGGGTCGCCAGAGCCTCGTCTGTTAGTGAAACGGGATTCGCCGCTCGAAGGTGAGGCTGACAATTGGGTTGGAGAAGCTATATATTGCGCTACACAACCCCTTGAATCCCGCCTTTCATCATAAGCACTGGTTCAATTGAATGGCAGGATGTAACTGTGACTACGTGTGATGTGTCCAGATTCGTGTGTTGGCCGCAATGTTGGAACGTCAGTTGCTACTGCAAAATGGGAACATTGTGTCTGGAGTAGATACGATGTTGCTGATGACGTAGCAACATTGCAGCCAAGACACGAACTAAATGTACCTGTGTAGGTGTTAGTTTGTGTAAGAGTTTAAGTGTATGAATGCATGAACAGTGTGAGCCTTCCTGTTTTACTGATGGTTTTTTTCTCCTTTTACAAACAATTGTATTGGATCAAATTGAGTTTCAATGGTATGTTATTATTTTATTTTGATTCTTTTAAAAATAAATTTTAAGCGATATTTTTATTTATAGCTTTGGGTTACATTCGATAGATTAGATAGCTTTAGGGTGGTCGGGAAAATTATAACTGTCTTTAGCCAAAATTCGTAGTATATATGTATGAATAGCATTTAACCTTCGTTCTTTCTGAATTTGACGGACCAAATTCAGGTTTGGGGGCACTATAAGTAGATAGGAGTCAGCACGGTGCAGTGCAAGTTGCACTACAGAGGGAGGGTAGACTCCACCTGACGGGAAAGGCCTTCACCTTTTCCTCCCCTTATGCTTTCCCCCTTCTAACTTTTCCCCTCACGGCTATTTATATCTTTTTAAGCTTTTTCTTTCCTTTTTTTCCTCATCATGCAGGTATGAACCACTATTTTGTTCACGTCGCAGCCCACCACCCAAACAGTCAGCCACGTAACTCTCTACACATGTAAAGAGGCAATTGGATGGAAATGGGGTATGTCCCCTATGATAGTACATTGGATATACACGGCCATAATTAGGCCAATATTGCTACAGCGGGTGGCGGCCCCGCCCTGATTAAATCCTCGACGGTTCCCGCTCTTCAAAAGGTGCAAAGATCTGCACTACTATGCATAAGCGGGGCCATCCGCACAACGCCAACGGAGGCTATGAATGTAATACTGAATATACTAACCATAGATATAGTAGGCGTAAAATGTGCAGCATGTGCAGCTATTAGGCTGAGGAACTGACCACATGGTCAACTATACTGAAATCCTCGACAGATTCTGCATACCAGGATGGACAGATTTCTGCAAACTAACTTTAACAAGGGATACGAGATATTAATCCCTGAGAGGGAACAGTGGGTGAATGACCCTGATTGGCCAACTAACAGCATTCAGATCTATACAGATGGATATAAACTGGATAACAGGGTCGGAGGGGGTGTCTATTCGGAAAGATTGGAGATACAAAGATCGCTTCGCCTTCCGGATCACTGTAGCGTATTTCAGACCGAGCTTGCGGCCTTAGGCAGAAGGCAGTCTCTCAGAAGCACATTCATATTTTCTGAGAGAGTCAAACAGCACTGAAAGCCCTGACTCTGTCACAACTAATTCTGTAACTGTAGTAGGCTGTCGCAGATCACTTAACGTGATGGCTGAACAGTTTACCCTGCATTTGGTATGGGTTCCGGGACATAAGGGCATACCAGGTAATGAGATGGCGGATGAGCTTGCAACAAAGGTTACCTCCCTTCCACTTTCACCATCCTGGAAGAGGTTGGGCATTCCGCTCTCAACCTGCAAGCTCAAGATAAAGGAGGCTCCACTGATGGAAGCGGGAGCCAAGTGGAAGCATCATGATATATGCCACACGGCAAAACTCACATGGCCGGAATGGAACGAGAAGAGATGGCGAGAGCTTCTCACACTCCGTAAGAGGGATCTTTCCTTAGTTGTAGGTCTTCTCAATGGTCACGTTTGTATTGGGCCGCATGCGGAAAGGACTGCTGCTCCATTTAATGATTATTGTAGAAGCTGTGGCAACAAAGAACAGCCTGAAAGTGTTAGGCATCTACTCTGTGAATGCCCAGCGCTCAGTAGAAGAAGGCAACATTTTATGGGCAAGATATTTCTCGTAGATCTGACTGATATAGCTGAGGTCAATACACGACGCTTAGATAGCTTCAAAAACTCATCGAAGTGGTTTGATTAGGAGACTAGGATGTGGACGTGGACGGCAGCTACTTGAACCTAACCTAACTTAACCTAGTTTATTTAGTGACTCATTATTACAAAGACTCTTTCCTGACAATTTCTTACAATCTAAGTCTTCAATACATAATCCTTCCAAAGACTTTACTCGACTCTACGCCACATATTCTTGTCCCTCCTCGAACTCCAAAATATTTTTATGTCACTTCTACCGGACTGTATGTAATATTTGTTCCAAATATGAGCCAAATCGGACATCATAGATCGCTTTCTATTCATGTATGTATTATGCGTTCCAAATATGAGCCAAATCGGACCACAAATACGATTTTTTGAATATCTCGATCCTTGCACCACCTAGCGGCGATTATTCTTCATAGGTCTCTTTCTATTCTTGTATGTATTGTGTTCCAAATATGAACCAAATCGGACCACAAATACGATTTGTTGAAATATTTCGAATCATGCGCCACCTATCGGAGTTTTTTTTTCTTATTATTACATTGTCATCGGGTTCTGAAGTATATTCCAAGTTTCAAGCTTGTAGCTTATCGGGAAGTTACTTAAATTTCAATTACAAAATTCGTGCCGGCCAGCCAACCAGCCTGTCAAATTAAATAAAACCGTTACAAAAAAAAACAAAAGTTCATAGACCCATAACGGTTTATCATCAGCGATCCACACATTTAAGGCATGACGTTTAGCGCATCAGGCCATTAATGCACTTTGCAAGTTTCTATTTATAACTCGTGCTCTACTGTTTGTGGTTTTTGTTCTTTACCACCGTCAACTGAGTGCGCCAATCAGGTGCTATTATCTCATTAGACGAGGATTTTTGTTACAGCCCATATGGGGTTTCTCTAAGCTCTAGCTTTTGTTAGAATTACAGGGTGATTTTTCCGGAGACTGAAAGTATTTAATATTATCTTTGGTTTTACTGGTCTGTAAATAATTAACTATTATATTAATTTGTTGTCTTCAAGACCAAGTTTCTTATTTTTGTAAAATATATATTTTACACGTTATATTATATTAAATTATTATACATAGAAAACGAGAAAATAAAAAAAAAACGAAGTTCATAGACCGTATAGCCGACTATTTCAATCATCAGCGATCCACACATTGAAGGCTTGGCGTTTAGCGCATCAGGCCATCAATGCACTTTGCATGTTTCTATTTATAACTCGTTTTCTACTGTTTTTATACTCAGTTGAGCAGAGCTCACAGAGTATATTAACTTTGATTGGATAACGGTTGGTTGTACAGGTATAAAAGGATCGAGATAGATATAGACTTCCATATATCAAAATCATCAGTATCGAAAAAAAAATTTGATTGAGCCATGTCCGTCCGTTCGTCCGTCTGTCCGTTAACACGATAACTTGAGTAAATTTTGAGGTATCTTGATGAAATTTGGTGTGTAGATTCCTGGGCACTCATCTCAGATCGCTATTTAAAATGAACGATATCGGACTAAACCACGCCCACTATTTCGATATCGAAAATTTCGAAAAACCGAAAAAATGCGATAATTCATTGCCAAAGGCGGTTAAAGCGATGAAACTTGGTAGATGGGTTGACGTTATGACGTAGAATAGAAAATTAGTAAGATTTTGGACAATGGGCGTGGCATCGCCCACTTTTACAAGAAGGTAATTTAAAAGTTTTGCAAGCTGTAATTTGGCAGTCGTTGAAGATATCATGATGAAATTTGGCAGGAAGGTTACTACTATTACTATATATGTGCTAAATAAAAAGTAGCAAAATCGGATGAAGACCACGCCCACTTTTTAAAAAAAATGTTTTTAAATTCAAATTTTAACAAAAAATTTAATATCTTTACTGTATATAAGTAAATTAATTCAAAATTCAACTCCAGTAATGATATGATGCAACAAAATACAAAAATAAAAGAAAATTTCAAAATGGGCGTGGCTCCGCCCATTTTCATTTAGTTTGTCTAGAATACTTTTAACGCCATAAGTCCAACAAAAATTTACCAATCCTTCTCAAATTTGGTAGGGGCATAGATTCTATGACGGTAACTGTTCTCTGTGAAAATGGGCGAAATCGGTGGAAGCTACGCCCAGTTTTTATACACAGTCCACCGTCTGTCCTTCCGCTCGGCCTTTAACACAATAACTTGAGCAAAAACCAATATATCTTTACTAAACTTAGCCCACGTACTTATCTGAACTCACTTTATCTTGGTATAGAAAACGGCCGAAATCCGACCATAACCACGCCCACTTTATCGATATCGAAAATTACGAAAAATGAAAAAAATGCCACAATTCTATACCAAATACGAAAAAAGGGATGAAACATGGTAGCTGGATTGGTTTATTGACGCAAAATATAACTTTGGAAAAAACTTTGTAAAATGGGTGTGACACCTACACTCAGAGAAAAAATCGTTCTAAAACGAACGAAACAAGTTCAAAATTAAGAACATTCGTTGACAAAAGTCTGTTAAGTACGTTTTTTCTTAACTCGTGACCGATGGGATTGTTTTAAGAACAGATTTTCCAAGCACACCGTTCGTATTTTATGACCAGTTTGGTATTGATGTGTGAAACTTCTGTGCTCATTTCAAGCACTACTTGTGCTTGATTTAGGATTTTTCGTTCTCACGCTTCGAGAACGATTTGGGTTCGATTTAACATTTTTCGGTCTCAATTTAAGAACGGTTCGTGCTTGATCTTTGGTGGGAGGGGAAAGTATTTTTTTAAATATATTCATTTATTTTTTATAATTAATTATTTTTTTGTCATAAATAAAAAATATTTATAACAAAAAAATTGTTATTTAAATTCATAAGTTTAAGAAAAAATGCATAATAAGCATTTTCTCATACATTTCTCTTATTGAGAAATTATTCTTATTTGAAGACGTAATCTGCATATATATTTAAAACCTTTCATAACAAGATTGAGAATTACCTGTGCATATGTGAATGGAACTGAACGAAAAATAAGAGTTAAAAAATAGAACATAAAAAAATTGTTTTAAAAAAATTCAGAGTTTGACGATGATCGAACTCGCGCCACACGATCGCAAGATGAACTTCATAGCCGCTGGGCCATTACAACTGCTTGATAGCTGGTGCCAAATGTTGTATTTAACATTGTAGTGCACACGAATTGTACCGTTTTTTTTTCTTGGGCTTAATTTAAGAACATCGTTCTCATTAATAGAACATTTGTTCATATTTTAAGACCAGCCGTTCTGTTTTAAAGAAAATGATGTCAGTTCAAGAACAAGGTTGTTGTTTTAAGAACAGGTCGTTCGTTTTTCAAGAACAAAAAAGTAAGAACATGAAAAGCTTGAATTGAGTCCGGTGGTGCTGGATTTTAGAACGGCGTTTTTCTCTGAGTGTACCATATTAAGTAGAAGAAAATGAAAAAGTTCTACAAGGCGAAATCAACAGCCCTTGGAATCTTGGCAGGAATACTGTTAGTGGTATTGCATATATAAATAAATTAGCAGTACCCGACAGATGATTTTCTGGATCACCTGGTCCAAATTTTGGTCGATACCGCGAGAACGCCTTCACATATACATCTAAGGGCCACTCGCTTTTAAAACCCTCATTAATATTTTTAATTTGATATCCATATCGTACAAACACATTCTAGAGTCACCCCTGGCCCACCCTAATGGCGATATCTCGAAAAGGCGTCCACCTATAGGCCTAATGCCCACTCCCTCTTAAAATGCTCAGTAACACCTTTCGTTTGATACCCATATCCTACAAACATTCTAGAGTCACCCCTGGCCCACCCTAATGGCGATATCTCGAAAAGGCGTCCACCTATAGACCTAATGCCCACTCCCTCTTAAAATGCTCAGTAACACCTTTCATTTGATACCCATATAGTACAAATATTCTAGAGTCACCCTTGGTCCACCTTTATGGCGATATCTCGAAAAGGCGTCCACCTATAGACCTAATGCCCACTCCCTCTTAAAATGCTCAGTAACACCTTTCGTTTGATACCCATACCGTACAAACATTCTAGAGTCACCCCTGGCCCACCCTAATGGCGATATCTCGAAAAGGCGTCCACCTATAGACCTAATGACCACTCCCTCTTAAAATGATCAGTAACACCTTTCGTTTGATACCCATACCGTACAAACATTCTAGAGTCACCCCTGGCCCACCCTAATGGCGATATCTCGAAAAGGCGTCCACCTATAGACCTAATGCCCACTCCCTCATAAAATGCTCAGTAACACCTTTCGTTTGATACCCATATCGTACAAACATTCTAGAGTCACCCCTGGCCCACCCTAATGGCGATATCTCGAAAAGGCGGCCACCTATAGACCTAATGCCCACTCCCTCTTAAAATGCTCAGTAACACCTTTCATTTGATACCCATATAGTACAAACATTCTAGAGTCACCCTCGGTCCACCTTTATGGCGATATCTCGAAAAGGCGTCCACCTATAGAACTAAGGATTACTCCCTTTTAAAATACCCATTACCATCTTTCATTTGATACCCATATCATACAAACACATTCTAGAGTCACCCCTGGCCCACCCTAATGGCGATATCTCGAAAAGGCGTCCACCTATAGACCTAATGCCCACTCTCTTAAAATGCTCAGTAACACCTTTCGTTTGATACCCATACCGTACAAACATTCTAGAGTCACCCCTGGCCCACCCTAATGGCGATATCTCGAAAAGGCGTCCACCTATAGACCTAATGCCCACTCCCTCATAAAATGCTCAGTAACACCTTTCGTTTGATACCCATATCGTACAAATATTCTAGAGTCACCCTTGGTCCACCTTTATGGCGATTTCTCGAAAAGGCGTTCACCTATAGAACTAAGGATTACTCCCTTTTAAAATACTCATTACCACCTTTCATTTGATACCCTTATCGTACAAACATATTCTAGAGTCACCCCTGGTCCACCTTTATGGCGATTTCTCGAAAAGGCGTTCACCTATAGAACTAAGGATTACTCCCTTTTAAAATACCCATTACCATCTTTCATTTGATACCCATACCGTACAAACATTCTAGAGTCACCCCTGGCCCACCCTAATGGCGATATCTCGAAAAGGCGTCCACCTATAGACCTAATGCCCACTCCCTCATAAAATGCTCAGTAACACCTTTCATTTGATACCCATATCGTACAAATATTCTAGAGTCACCCTTGGTCCACCTTTATGGCGATTTCTCGAAAAGGCGTTCACCTATAGAACTAAGGATTACTCCCTTTTAAAATACTCATTACCATCTTTCATTTGATTCCCATATCGTACAAACATATTCTAGAGACACCCCTGGTCCACCTTTATGGCGATATCTCGAAACGGCGTCCACCTATGGAACTAGGGATCACTCCTTTTCAAAATACTCATTAACAGCTTTCATTTGATACCCATATCGTACAAACATATTCTAGAGTCACCCCTGGTCCACCTTTATGGCGATTTCTCGAAAAGGCTTCCACCTATAGAACTAAGGATTACTCCCTTTTAAAATACTCATTACCACCTTTCATTTGATACCCATATCGTAGAAACACATTCTAGAGTCACCCCTCGTCCACTTTAATGGCGATATCTCGAAAAGGCGTCCACTGATAGACCTAAGGCCCACTCCCTCTTAAAATGCTCAGTAACACCTTTCATTTGATACCCATATCGTACAAACAAATTCTAGAGTCAGCCCTGGTCCACCTTTATGGCGATATCCCTAAATGGCGTTCATCCATAGAACTATGGCCTACTCTTTCTTAAAATACTCTTTAATACCTTCCATTTGATACACATGTCATATACCCACATTCCAGGGTTACCCTAGGTTCATTTTCCTACATGGTGATTTTCCTTATTTTGTCTCCATAGCTCTCAACTGAGTATGTAATGTTCGGCTACACCCGAACTTAGCCTTCCTTACTTGTTTATACTCAGTTGAGCAGAGCTCACAGAGTATATTAAGTTTGATTGGATAACGGTTGGTTGTACATATATAAAGGAATCGAGATAGGTATAGACTTCCATATATCAAAATAATCAGGATCGAAAAAAAATTTGATTGAGCCATGTCCGTCCGTCCGTCCGTCCGTTAACACGATAACTTGAGTAAATTTTGAGGTATCTTGATGAAATTTGGTATGTAGGTTCCTGAGCACTCATCTCAGATCGCTATTTAAAATGAACGATATCGGACTATAACCACGCCCACTTTTTCGACATCGAAATTTTCGAAAAACCGAAAAAGTGCGATAATTCATTACCAAAGGCAGATAAAGCGACGAAACTTGGTAGATGAGTTGAATTTATGACGCAGAATAGAAAACTAAAAGAAGGTAATTTAGAAGTTTTGCAAGCTGTAATTTGTCAGTCGTTGAAGATATCATGATGAAATTTGGAAGGGACGTTACCCCTATTACTATATGTACGCCTAATAAAAATTAGCAAAATCGGAGAAGGACCACGCCCACTTTTAAAAAAAAAATTTTTTTTAAGTAAAATTTTAACAAAAAATTTAATATCTTTACAGTATATAAGTAAATTATGTCAACATTCAACTCCAGTAATGATATGGTGCAACAAAATACAAAAATAAAAGAAAATTTCAAAATGGGCGTGGCTCCGCCCTTTTTTATTTAATTTGTCTAGGATACTTTTAACGCCATAAGTCGAACAAAAATTAACCAATCCTTTTGAAATTTGGTAGGGGCATAGATTTTATGATGTTAACTGAACAAAATCGGTTGATGCCACGCCCAGTCTTTATACACAGTCGTTCGTCTGTCCTTCCGCATGGCCGTTAACACGATAACTTGAGCAAAAATCGACAAATCTTTAATGAACTTAGTTCACGTACTTACTTGAACTCACTTTATCTTGGTATGAAAAATGAACGAAATCCGACAATGACCACGCCCAAGTTTTCGATATCGAAAATTACGAAAAATTAAAAAAATGCCATAATTCGATACCAAATACGAAAAAAGGGATGAAACATGGTGAGGTAATGGGATTGGTTTATTGACGCGAAATATAACTTTAGAAAAAACTTTATAAAATGGTTGTGACACCTACCATATTGAGTAGAAGAAAATGAAAAAGTTCTGCAGGGCGAAATAAAAAACCCTTAAAATCGTGGCAGGTATTACATATATAAATAAATTAGCGGTATCCAACAGATGATATTCTGGGTCACCCTGGTCCACATTTTGGTCGATATCTGGAAAACGCCTTCACATATACAACTACCACCACTCCCTTTTAAAACTCTCATTAATGCCTTTAATTTGATACCCATATCGTACAAACAAAGTCTAGAGTCACCCCTGGTCCACCTTTATGGCGATATCTCGAAAAGGCGAACACCTATAGAACTAAGGCCCCCTCCCTTTTAAAATACTCATTAACACCTTTCGTTTGATACCCATATTGCACAAACGAATTCTAGAGTCACCCCTGGTCCACCTTTATGGCGGTATCTCGAAACGGCGTCCACCTATGGAACTAAGGATTACTCCCTTTTAAAATACTCATTAACACCTTTCTTTTGATACCCATATTGTACAAACAAATTCTAGGGTCACCCCTGCTCCACCTTTATGGCGATATCTCGAAACGGCGTCCACCTATGGAACTAAGGATTAAATAAAAATAAATAAATGTAAGGCGCGATAACCTCCGAAGAGATCTAAGGCCGAGCTTCTCTTCCAATTTGCGTCGTGCTCCTCTTGATTTTTCCCTACAAATTGGCCGGACGGGACCTACATGTTTTATGCCGACTCCGAACGGCATCTGCAAGGCAGATGAGTTTTCACTGAGAGCTTTTCATGGCAGAAATACAATCGGAGCGCTTGCCAGACACTGCCGAGGGGCGACCCCGCTTAGAAAAATTTTCTTCTAATTGAAAAATCTTATTTCTAAAATTTTGATGTTGCTTTGCCCGGGAGTTGAACCCAGGGCATACGGTGTGATAGGCGGAGCACGCTACCATCACACCACGGTGGCCGATTACTCCCTTTTAAAATAATCATTAACACCTTTCTTTTGATACCCATATTGTACAAACAAATTCTAGGGTCACCCCTGGTCCACCTTTATGGCGATATCTCGAAACGGCGTCCACCTATGGAACTAAGGATTACTCCCTTTTAAAATACTCATTAACACCTTTCTTTTGATACCCATATTGTACAAACAAATGCTAGGGTCACCCCTGGTCCAAATTTATGGCGATATCCCTAAATGGCGTCCACCTATAGAACTATGGCCACTCCCTCATAAAATAATCTTTAATGTCTTTCATTTGATACACATGTCATACAAACACATTCCACGGTTTCCCTCGGTTCATTTTCCTACATGGTTATTTTCCCTTATGTTGTCACCATAGCTCTCAACTGAGTATGTAATGTTCGGTTGCACCCGAACTTAACCTTCCTTACTTGTTGTTTTTATTCTTTACCACCGTCAATTTGGCGCGAAAATAAGATGTTATCATCTCATTAGACGAGGATTTTTTTGCAGCCCATATGGTTTTTCTTTAAGCTCTTGCTTTTGTTAGAATTCCAGGGTGCTTCTTCCGGAGACTGAAAGTATTTAATGTTATCTTTGGTTTTACTGGTCTGTAAATATTTAATAATTAGACTAATCTGTTGTCTTCAAGACTATGTTTGTTATTTTTGTAACATGTATATTTTACAAGTTATATTATATTAGATTATTATACATAGGGAACGAGTAAATTAGAAAAAAACAGTTTCTCTTAGAAAAACCATAATAATTGAATATTCTATTATTATAAGCCGGTGCTAAGCTCATGAATTCTTAAATAATAAGTATAAATTGAACATACCATTAAACAAACAAACATAAATATTTAAAACTGGGCCCGAGTTTACAAAGTTTCTCATTCGCAACGAAAAAGAATCTTTCCAAAAATAAAATCTTCGCAACACACAAATTAATATAGAGACAGAATGTCTCAATTGTGTTGTTACTGTAGAAATGAGATAAACTGAATTAAGCAAGGAAACAAATACAAGCAGGATAGCCTAGTGGTTAAGGCAACTGCAGTTTCGCCGTGTGATCCACGGTTCGAATCTCTGTTAAACCTTTTATAGCATTACAAAATTGCCTGATGATGATTACGTGGCGTTTTTCGAAATGGTACCGTCGCAATATGTCAGTAAATGTTTCTCTCTTTCTTTTCAGTTTCTCTTAGAAAAACATTATAATTGAATATTCAATTATTATGAGCCGGTGTTAAGCTCATGAATTTTTAAATAATAAGTGAAAATTGAACACGCCATTAAACAAACAAACATAAATATGTAAAACTGAGCCCGAGTTTACAAAGCTTCTCATTCGCAACGAAAAAAGAAACTTTATAAAAACAAACCTACATAACACGCAAATTAATATAGAGACAGAATGTCTCAATTGTGTTGTTCGTGTAGAAATGAGATAAACTGAATTAAGCAAGGAAACAAATACAAGCACAATAGACTTGTGTTTAAGACAAATGCAGTTTTACCGTGTCATTCGTGGTTCGAACCAAGGTGAAACCTTTGATAACATTACGAAATTGCCTGATGATGATTACGTGGCCGTTTTCGAAATGGTACCATCGCAATATGCCAGTAAATGTTTCTTTCTTTCTTTTCAGTTTCTCTTAGAAAAACACAATAATTGAATATTCAATTGTTTAAGTGACTTACGTCACTTAAAGTCTTCGCGTGACTTGCGTTCATGCACCCATGAATCCATGCAAAAAATTCCTTTACAAGCATCCCTGCTGTAAGTGGAACTTCGAATGCGACATTGGAATTGCTTCCAGTGTTGCATAGTATATAGTCTATTTTCACTTAATTTTCGATCTCTTTCATCAACTACCATCGTCGAGGGCACATCAAAGTCAGTCAGCGAAGTACTATTTTGAGCAAATCATCGCCGTCACATCAAGAAGACCAGGATTAAGAAGATAGCTTCAGCGTCAGCACATCTGAGCCAACGCGATAAGTGTCATTCATCGTTTAAATCCATCTATATTTTATACATTTTTCCCAAAATCCCAAAACTCCTGGTTCCATCCCTGTGACTCCGATATATATACATATATATATGCATAGGTGCGCTCATGTACATATATAGATATATACGGCAACAAAAATCATTGTTTATATATTTTTTCATTTACCTAAATTGTTAAATTCATGAATTCGAATAATTTCTTAAGTCGATAGTTACCTAGTTTAACTTTCATCATTGAAGTTTGCTTTACTTTAAATTTAATTCATTTTACATCTTCCTTTGTTAGTTCGTAAGTTGTTATTGTTAATAAAAACCCTGAATTATTTGAAAGGAAGTTGTACCCATAAATTCGGAATACATACCCTGCGTGAGAATAATTCCCGATTTGCATTCAGACACACCCCTAGTGTTCAACATGTTCCTTGCGAGCCAGATTTGAATGGCAACACCGCATGTTCGAATTCATGGAAAATAGTACAATTTCCAACACTACCCCTTTTGATTTTGCAATTGTCAAAAAATATCTTATTCTTTCATATTTGGCAGCCATAGCGGTAAGCCGAACAAAAAAATGAGAAAAACAACCAAAAGTGAACTAAAAAGTGAAATTTAAACAGTTTACATATGTAAAAAAGTAAATCTAACCCAAAGTTTTAAAATGAAATAAAAATTAAAGTTGTTAAGTAAAGCAACTAAAATTTTAAAGAAAAGAAACGAAAATTTAGTTCTTGCTGCCCAGCGAGGGAATACCATAAGGTGCCACCGTAAGATTACGCTGCGCCCAATGGGGGAGAACCCGTCAGCGATTTGCGGAAATGTGTTCTACTTAGACTTTTTTGTCGGCACCACTGATTGCTTTTGCATAAGAGCGTCATTTTCTTCCATTTAGTTTGTTTCTTGTGCTTTTGTGATTCATACTTTTTGTGCTTTTTGTGAGACATAATTCCAATTTGTTATTTTATAATTTCTCTTCAAATTTTTAAAATGAGTAGTAAAAATTTATATTTTCCTTTTTCTTTATTAACTGAAAGGTGGTAAGGTAATATTTATATTTGTTTTTTTTTTTTTTTTGTTGATGTGGCAGCACAGCTTTGTAATGTCATCAAAAAAATATATATATATAAATGTGCATGTTGCTACAAAAGCGCGATTGATTTAATAAAAACATTTATAATAAGTAAAAACAATGCAAAAATGAAATGTGAAATATACCAAAAAGGCAATTTAAATTTATCGTTGCAAATTTTTATAGATATGTATGTGGATTAAGGTTTTGAAAGATGTGTAAATTGTAAGTTAAAGTGCTAGAGAAATTATCTAAATTTGAAAACTCTAACAAGTAACTTTTAAGTTTGCGCACTTTAAGATATATATATTTGTGATCGGGAGAACTCCCCCTTTCATTTGATACCAAGCTTAACCCCGAACTCGGGGGTGCTATTCTAAAATTTTCCCGAGAACCCAGCATAAAATCAAAGGCGTTTCTGGAGCACCTACGGCCAATCGAGGGATAATTTGAAAGTCTATACGTAATATGCCCCAAAGCACGTAAGTTTTTTCCAAATTTATTGTGACAAAAAAGTGCGAAATTTCAGTTACCGTTTTTTGAAACGGTAAATGTATGTATGCAGTTATAGCATGTTCACCGAATAACGGCACGAAACATACATACATATAAGTTATCGGTTGAAAATTTAATAGCCGAAAAAAAATGTTTTTATTGGTCAAAAGACCTTTATTGTGAGTCTAGATGTTAATGACTAACTTTACAATTTTTAAATCTTCCTTATTTATAACTTAAATTTACTTATGCTAGCATTATTTCTGTTTACCACTTTGGTAACTCATGCCGGATGTTTGTTTGGCCTATTTAGCTATTGCTGACTTATGTTTGTATTTAGTCGGCGCATGGCGGATGTTGTTGCACTATTTGCAATATCTGTAGTCAGCATTATTCCGCTGACTTTAGTTAACATTATTCTTGAACTTTTATTGCACTATTTGCAATATCGATAGTCAGCATTATTCCGCTGACTTTAGTTAACATTATTGTTGCTAACTTCTCTTCCATTAAAACCGGACGTCCTCGGTCGTTACAACAAAATTTTGGTATGTTGCTTGATCTACTCGAGGGGATGGTTGTGGATGAGGCGGTTGGCCAACGGTTACCTTTTCAAGGGGTATGCCTTCATTGGTTACATATTTGCCTGTTAATCTCGGAATTATCATTGCCTTGAGTGCCAATATTTTTATCAGTGCCAGGGCTGTCACAGATATCCAAAGGTTTGTTGATGAGGCTATTGCACCTTTAGTTTTTATGGTTTCAATGTACTTTGTATTTTCTAGATGGAGCTCTTTCATCATTTCCAAGCTTAGTATTTCTTCTTCGACCGATAGCGTGGAATTTAGTTGAAGTACAGCTGGAAGTGGTTTATTGTCAGAAACTTCGTTAAAACAAATACCTGATTATCTATTGTTACTGTGGAGTTGTGATATTCGATTGCATATGATCCTGTGAGTTTAAATTCCTCTTCGTCGATAAGGATAGTTCCATTAAATTGATTTACTAAAATTATACCCGGAAGAATTTCTTCGATGGTAGGGACATGTTGATTGTTCATCATAGCACAAGTTGATGGGTGGCTTTTGAGCAAATGTGGTAAACAGGATGAATTACTTAAAAAAAAAAAAAAATAAAAAATAATAATATTTTCCTTAGAGCAAAGTTCGTTATTATTGTATGCTTCGCATTTATTTTTTAATCCAAAAATCTTACTATTACATAATAACAAATTTTCATATGGTACTTTGAATACCTTATTACCCTTTTTTAATGGTTTAATTAACAATTTTTCGCAAATATTCTTATTGGTAATTGGAATGTTAATTAAATATAAAATCATTGAACTATTAGAAGCTATTTTGACATTTTCAAATTGAAATGCTTTTTCTATATTATTGAACGGAATACTGTCGTTTTCGAAAATATTTTTTGTTATATCAATTTCTGTGTTAGAGAAAAGGTATGAGTTTACAATGCTAAATTTGGCCCAATGTATTGCATAATTTACATTTATAATTTCTTCTTTTATTATTTGCAACTCATATTTAATATTGACAGCCACATGTTGTTTTTGTTGTAGCAATGCTTCGCCCCACCTAACAGCCGCGAGCGATCACAAATTGTCATCAATATCCTCTAACGGGAGTCCAAGAAACTTGCCGTTTCAACAGGGGTGGACCATAAGGAAAGGGGTGTTAGAGGCGTTGGTTCCACATTACAATTAAAGAGATGGTTGGTGTCATGTGGGGACCATTGCAAGCAGGGCATACATTTTGTATGTCGGGGTTGACTCTGGATAGGTAAGAGTTCAACCTGTTACAGTATCCAGAACGAAGTTGAGCAAGAGTCACACGCGTTTCCCTGGGGAGTATGCGTTCCTCTCCCGCGAGTTTTGGATACTTTTCTTTAAGTACTGGACTCACCGGGCAATTCCCGGCATAAAGGTCCGACGTCTGTTTATGGAGTTCACCAAGGACCTTCTTGTGTTTTTTCGCTTCATACGGCTGGGTTCTCAGGTGCCGTATTTCCTCAAAATGCTTACGGAAATGACTCCTTAAGCCCCCAGGCAGTGCTGGTTCATCAATCAGATGTCTGTTGGGATGCTCAGGTTTCTGGGTATGCAACAGGAACTGTTTGGTCAGGATCTCATATCTCTCCCTGATGGGGAGTATTCTCGCCTCATTATGCAGATGGTGTTCTGGGGACATAAGAAGACAGCCCGTGGCAATTCTGAGAGCAGTATTTTGGCAGGCCTGTAGCTTCTTCCAGTGGGTAATTTTTAGGCTTGGCGACCATATGGTTGACGCGTAGCACGTAATCGGCTGGCTAACTGCTTTGTATGTAGTCATGAGCGTTTCTTTATCTTTTCCCCAGGTACTGCCAGCAAGGGATTTGAGGATTTTTTTACGGCTCTGAATTCTCGGAACAATTACGGCTGCGTGCTCACCAAAATGTAGATCCTGATCAAACGTCACACCCAAGATTTTGGGGTGTAGGACAGTCGGTAGCGTAGTGCAATCAACGTGGATGTTCAACAGCGACATCCTTCCTTATTACTATAAAGTGAAAGTATCTTATTTCAAATTTCTGTAATATTTTTCATTCTCTCATTAATTGGTTTATTAATTATAACTTGTTTATTATTATTTTCTAATACATCATTCATGTGATTTTCTAAAATTACGAAATCCTCGTGGTCAGGATTTCCTGCTAACCATTTCCAAGCTGTTCCAATTTCATTTATAGATCTTTTATTAACTTTGGGTCTTATTCTATTTAAATAATTTTGGGTTTGGGATAATTCTGTGTTTAGAAAAGAAGGAAGGAATTGTTTGCTTTGGGTTTCCGTCTTATTGTATCGTCTAATCCGTCTAATATTTTCTGATATGCGTCTATGTCTATTGTGTGAATAATTCTGTAAATTCCGGTTTGTATTTTGGTAAATCCTGTATTGAAAGTCGCTATAGGCGAGTTCGTATAGTCGAGAATCCTGAACTCTGCATTTATTAGTGGTAAAAGGAGCCTGAAAATTAAAATTTGGGATTAAGTCCTTATGTTGCTCTTGTGTATAGTTCGTCCTTTTTCCGTGATTACTACGCTGGATTTGTCCTCTCTTACTATTTATTCCCTATATCTAGCTGTAAGTTTGGATCCTATGCGTTTATTTATCCTAACGTAAATTACGTCACCAGGGGTATATGTTTTCGTGGGTTGCCGTGTTTTGTTGTTGGTTATAGGGATTTTGTGGCTGGTATATATTATATGGATTCCGTTGGTTTGGGTATTGCTGAAAGCTGTGGGGGTTAAAACTATGTTGGCGATAGTTTTGGGGGTTTGTGGTATATGTGCCAATTCGGGATAGAATTTTTATTGAGGGAACGGTGGGTTTGCCGGTTGTGCATATCTTGGTGTGAAGGGTTGCTGTCTAGGATTTGAAGAACTGAAGCTTTGTTGGCGGGAGGTTGATGGTGCGTTCGACATTTGGTTGTTGGCATGGTATGCTCTGAAATTTTGGTTTTCTAATTTAAGGCAAAGGTGTAGGGCTTCTGGCAAGCTCTTTGGTTCTTTAATACCTAGGAGTCTTGGAAGATCGCCAGAAAGTCCTCTAACGAAGGTGTCGAGGGCCTTAGCACGGTAATTATCGGTTCATAAATGGACTGCTTCTTCGCCAATTTCCATGCAACCTATTTTTTTGAGGATAAGGGATAAATGGCTGTAAACCTTTTGGTAGAATTCGTTAATTGTCATTCTTTCCTATCTAAGACAAGTCATCTGATATTCCAGAGTGTCTATGTCTTGTTTGTCGGCATAATGAGTGGTCAGACAGCGAGAGATTGCTGTCCAATCTAAAGGTGTATTGTAGGATTCTAAGGCTATGTCTGCCTTTCCGATTATTTTGTTTCTAATGACATTTAAAATGCCGAAATATTTTGGCCTTTTGAGAGTTCCTTAAGATTCGCGCAACACTTTTCTTCCTTGAGCTAAATTCTGAGGCGTTTCCCGAAATTTATCTTAAGGATCGTACAACATCTGGAATTTTATCCATTTCAGACATGTTGCTTCTAAATTGCTCTTCGATTGTTTGGTCAGTTACTATGGGGGGGCTATTATTTCTAAGAGCGTTCTGCACAAGGCTGGGATCGTTGGATTATATGCTCTGATTGATCATAGCTCGAATGAGAGTGGCTAGTTCTGTGGAAATTTGGGGGTTTGAAGTGGGTGATGCTGCAACTGCATGGGGTGCTGGGGGAGCAGTTAGAAGTGGTGGTCTAATAGGGTTATTTGGGTTAGCCATTTTATGGTTTATTATTATTTAAAAACATTTTTTTTATGCAAATATTTTTTTCCAAACTTATAGGATAATTTCTGATTGACTTCGCTAAATTACTTTATACTTAATTTCTTCAAATTTCTTAAATAAATATGATTTAATATTTTTCTTACAATAGTAGTTTCAGCTGCATCGGTATGCTGATGAGTGTGCTGTATCCCGTTTCCTTTGTACTAGGGGGCACGGTCTCACTCCTTGCTGTTCCGGGTTGTTGCCCTTGGCTGGTGTCGTGATGCCGTTGGGGCGTAGAGGAAGTTCCAAGTTCCTCTTCACGCTTTTTATATTTTTTTTTCACCTTCGAAAGCTTGTATCTTAGTGTGGCCCTATTAGCGTATTGTGGCACTTTGTGTGGCCTTTTGTTATGTGGCACTTTTCAAAAGTTTGTTTTGGTGTGGCACTTTTGTTATGTGGAACTTTTCAAAGGTTTGTGTTTGTGTGGCACTTTCCAAAGTCCCTTTTTTCTCTTTTTTGTGTGGCACTTTTTTACTTTAATTTTGAGTGGCACTACTTATTGAAAAGGACGACTTCACGGGCACCGCCAAGCTTATTTGACTCGAGCGCCAGTTATCGGCTGAAAAATTTAATAGCCGAAAAAAATGTTTTTATTGGCAAAAGACCTTTATTGTAAGTCTAGATGTTAATGAATAACTTTACAGCTTTTAAATCTTCCTTTTTTATAACTTAAATTTACTTATGCTAGCATTATTTCTGTTTACTACTTTGGTAACTCATGCCGGATGTTTGTTTGGCCTATTTAGCTATTGCTGACTTATGTTTGTATTTAGTCGGCGCATGGCGGATGTTGTTGCACTATTTGCAATATCGGTAGTCAGCATTATTCCGCTGACTTTAGTTAACATTATCCTTGAACTTTTATTGCACTATTTGCAATATCGATAGCCAGCATTATTCCGCTGACTTAGTTAACATTATTGTTGAACTTTTATTGCACTATTTGCAATATCAATAGTCAGCATTATTCCGCTGAATTTAGTTTACATTATTGTTGCTAACTTATATACATACTCTCGCCAACATCACTCGCTTGGTATACATTTCTGGCGCATATTCCTACCTTTGGTGGTGAAACTTGCTGCTTGCGGCAGCGCTAAGTCCACCATAAAGCTAGCTTGCGTTCATACGTATAAAAAATCAATCCCTTAGTTAGGCCTTAGTTCCCACCTACACATCCCTTAGTTTGCATATCCTCAGCCAAAGTAAGGAAAATAGCAAAATCGGTGGTTTTCTCTGCTTGCGTCGGCGCAACAAGTTATTTTATCACCAAATATACATATACACAATGAGAAATCGGGAATCTAAGGAAAAATAACATCAGTTTAAGGATTTATTCAAAGTTTTGTGCAATTTCGCGGTGAGACTTGCTGCATGCGCCAGCGTTAAGTCCACCATATTCATTCCACGTACATACGTACATATTTCCAAGCTTAGTATTTCTTCTTCGACCGATCGGTTGGAATTTAGTTGAAATACAGCTGGAAGTGGTTTATTGCCAGAAGCTTCGTTAAAAACAAATACCTGATTATCTATTGTTACCGTGGAGTTGTGATATTCGATTGCATATGATCCTGTGAGTTTAAATTCCTCTTCGTCGATAAGGATAGTTCCATTAAATTGATTTACTAAAATTATACCCGGAAGAATTTCTTCGATGGTAGGGACATGTTGATTGTTCATCATAGCACAAGTTGATGGGTGGCTTTTGAGCAATTGTGGTAAACAAGATGAATTACTTAAAAAAAAAAATAAAAAAAATAATATTTTCCTTAGAGCAAATTTCGTTATTATTGTATTCTTCGCATTTATTTTTTAATCCAAAAATCTTACTATTACATAATAACAAATTTTCATATGGTACTTTGAATACCCTATTACCCTTTTTTAATGGTTTAATTAACAATTTTTCGCAAATATTCTTATTGGTAATTGGAATGTTAATTAAATATAAAATCATTGAAATATTAGAAGCAATTTTGACATTTGCAAATTGAAATGCTTTTTCTATATTATTGAACGGAATACTGTCGTTTTCGAAAATATTTTTTGTTATATTAATTTCTGTGTTAGAGAAAAGGTATGAGTTTACGATGCTAAATTTGGCCCAATGTATTGCATAATTTACATTTATAATTTCTTCTTTTATTATTTGCAACTCATATTTAATATTGACAGCCACATGTTGTTGTTGTTGTAGCAATGCTTCACCCCACCTAACAGCCGCGAGCGATCACAAATTGTCATCAATATCCTCTAACGGGAGTCCAAGGAAACTTGCCGTTTCAACAGGGGTGGACCATAAGGAAAGGGGTGTTAGAGGCGTTGGTTCCACATTACAATTAAAAAGATGGTTGGTGTCATGTGGGGTCACATTGCAAGCGGGGCATACATTTTGTATGTCGGGGTTGATTCTGGATAGGTAAGAGTTTAACCTGTTACAGTATCCAGAACGAAGTTGAGCAAGAGTGACACGCGTTTCCCTGGGGAGTATGCGTTCCTCTCCCGCGAGTTTTGGATACTTTTCTTTAAGTACTGGATTCACCGGGCAATTCCCGGCATAAAGGTCCGACGCCTGTTTATGGAGTTCACAAGGACCTGCTTGTGTTTTTTCGCTTCATACGGCTGGGTTCTCAGGTGCCGTATTTCCTCAAAATGCTTACGGAAATGACTCCTTAAGCCCCCAGGCAGTGCTGGTTCATCAATCAGATGTCTGTTGGGATGCTCAGGTTTCTGGGTATTCAACAGGAACTGTTTGGTCAGGATCTCATATCTCTCCCAGATGGGGAGTATTCTCGCCTCATTATGCCGATGGTGTTCTGGGGACATAAGAAGACAGCCCGTGGCAATTCTGAGAGCAGTATTTTGGCAGGCCTTCCAGTGGGTAATTTTTAGGCTTGGCGACCATATGGTTGACGCGTAGCATGTAATCGGCTGGCTAATTGCTTTGTATGTAGTCATGAGCGTTTCTTTATCTTTTCCCCAGGTACTGCCAGCGAGGGATTTGAGGATTTTGTTACGGCTCTGAATTCTCGGAACAATTCCGGCTGCGTGCTCACCAAAATGTAGATCCTGATCAAACGTCACACCCAAGATTTTGGGGTGTAGGACAGTCGGTAGCGTAGTGCCATCGACGTGGATGTTCAACAGCGACATCATGTTGGATGTTGTCCTTATTACTATACTATGGGGTGCTGGTCTGGTGGAAAGCACTGGACACGGCGAGCACCTCCAAAATGCTAGTGTCGGTGCAACGGACGGCGCTTATCGGTATCAGTGGCGCTATGAGAACAACACCTACCTTGGCACTGAATGTCATGCTGAATATACATCCAGTAGATATTGCGGGAAAGGCAGCCGCGGCCCGGTCGTTGGTCAGGCTTCGTGATATGGGTTATATGCTTTCTGATTTCGGACACTCTGGCCTTCTTACTAGTTTCGACTTTATCCCGGACAGGACGGACTATTGCATGCCGGTGGCCGCTCCCTATACAACCTTCACCCCAGTCATTCCCCCGAGGAAGGAGTGGAGAAGAGGAATTATCTGGGGCATGGGACCGGTTAACTTGTTCACGGATGGGTCGAAGTTGGACGGAAAGGTTGGCGGGGAGGGGTCTTTTGTCAAGAGCTAAATGTAAGCCGCAAGTTTAAGTTGGCTGATCACTGCAGTGTATTCCAAGCGGAAGTTACTGCGATTAAGGATGCGGTGGATGAAATGCTATCCAGCGCTACAACGGTTAGGGATTTAACATCTACTCTGATAGCCAAGCGGCTATAAAGGCCTTGAGCTCAACTACAGTGCGATCGAGGGTGGTCTGGGAGTGCCTGACCTCACTTGCGATTGCATCGAATTATTTTACAATTAAGATTATCTGGGTCCCGGGCCATAGTGATATTCCGGGTAACTGTCAAGCGGATCTCTTAGCCCGAATCGGTACAACTGAACCGGATGAAGATGGCTGTAGGGATTTCGGGATTCCGCTAGCCACCTGTGGATTGCTCTTCCGTAGCTGGGCCTCGAGTCAGCTCAGCAAACGTTGGGCGGACACTACGTCTTGTAGGATATCAAGATCTTTCTGGCCGAAAGTGGATGGCAGGAGGTCTGCTGAAATAATTGGGGTCACTAAGGCTCACCTATCAATGGTCATTGGGGTTTTGACAGGGCACTGTCCCATGGGTATCCATGCGGTACGTCTCAATATATTGGAAACTCCATCCTGCTGCAGCTGTATGGAGGATGATGAGTTGGAATCACCAAATCACTTTATGCTTGACTGCCCAGCTTTTGCCAGAACTAGGCGAAAGTATTTCGGTCGTGACTCACTTAGATCTCCCGAGGAGCTATCCAAGGTTGAGATCGGGAGCATTCGGAACTTTATCGTTGCTACCCAACGATTTTCTAAGTAGTTATATCTACGTCACCGTTAGTTTAGTTTATTATATGTGGTATCACAACGGACCGTCATGTTGTCCAAGTGAGCTTCCTCTATCAGGGAAGTTACCGCCCAACCTACTATAAAGTGAAAGTATCTTATTTCAAATTTCTGTAATATTTTTCATTCTCTCATTAATTGGTTTATTAATTATAACTTGTTTATTATTATTTTCTAATACATCATTCATGTGATTTTCTAAAATTACGAAATCCTCGTGGTCAGGATTTCCTGCTAACCATTTCCAAGCTGTTCCAATTTCATTTATAGATCTTTTATTAACTTTAGGTCTTATTCTATTTAAATAATTTTGGGTTTGGGATAATTATGTGTTTAGAAAAGAAGGAAGGAATTGTTTGCTGTGGGTTTCCGTCTTATTGTATCGTCTAATCCGTCTAATATTTTCTGATATGCGTCTATGTCTATTGTGTGAATAATTCTGTAAATTCCTGTTTGTATTTTGGTAAATCCTGTATTGAAAGTCGCTATAGGCGAGTTCGTATAGTCGAGAATCCTGAACTCTGCATTTATTAGTGGTAAAAGGAGCCTGAAAATAAAAATTTGGGATTAAGTTCTTATGTTGCTCTTGTGTATAGTTCGTCCTTTTTCCGTGATTACTACGCTGGATTTGCCCTCTCTTACTATTTATTTCCTATATCTAGCTGTAAGTTTGGATCCTATGCGTTTATTTATCCTAACGTAAATTACATCACCAGGGATATATGTTGTCGTGGGTTGCCGTGTTTTGTGGTTGGTTATAGGGATTTTGTGGCTGGTATATATTATATGGATTCCGTTGGTTTGGGTATTGCTGGAAGCTGTGGGGGTTGAAACTATGTTGGCGATAGTTTTGGGGGTTTGTGGTATATGTGCCAATTCGGGATAGAATTTTTATTGAGGGAACGGTGGGTTTGCCGGTTGTGCATATTTTGGTGTGAAGGGTTGCTGTCTAGGATTTGAAGAACTGAAGCTTTGTTGGCGGGAGGTTGATGGTGCTTTCGACATTTGGTTGTTGGCATGGTATGCTCTGAAATTTTAGTTTTCTAATTTAAGGCAAAGGTGTAGGGCTTCTGGCAAGCTCTTTGGTTCTTTAATACCTAGGAGTGTTGGAAGATCGCCAGAAAGTCCTCTAACGAAGGTGTCGAGGGCCTTAGCACGGTAATTATCGGTTCATAAATGGACTGCTTCTTCGCCAATTTCCATGCAACCTATTTTTTTGAGGATAAGGGATAAATGGATGTAAACCTCTTGGTAGAATTCGTTAATTGTCATTCTTTCCTATCTAAGACAAGTCATCTGATATTCCAGAGTGTCTATGTCTTGTTTGTCGGCATAATGAGTGGTCAGACAGCGAGAGATTGCTGTCCAATCTAAAGGTGTATTGCAGGATTCTAAGGCTATGTCTGCCTTCCCGAATATTTTGTTTCTAATGACATTTAAAATGCCGAAATATTTTGGTGTGCCTTTTGAGAGTTCCTTAAGATTCGTGCAACACTTTTCTTCCTTGAGCTAAATTCTGAGGCGTTTCCCGAAATGTATCTTAAGGATCGTACAACATCTGGAATTTTATCCATTTCAGACATGTTGCTTCTAAATTGCTCTTCGATTGTTTGGTCAGTTACTATGGGGGGGCTATTATTTCTAAGAGCGTTCTGCACAAGGCTGGGATCGTTGGATTATATGCTCTGATTGATCATAACTCGAATGAGAGTGGCTAGTTCTGGGGAAATTTGGGGGTTTGAAGTGGGTGATGCTGCAACTGCAGGGGGTGCTGGGGGAGCAGTTAGCAGTGGTGGTCTAATAGGGTTATTTGGGTTAGCCATTTTATGGTTTATTATTATTTAAAAAAATTTTTTTGTATACAAATATTTTTTTCCAAACTTATAGGATAATTTCTGATTGACTTCGCTAAATTACTTTATACTTAATTTCTTCAAATTTCTTAAATAAATATGATTTAATATTTTTGTTACAATAGTAGTTTCAGCTGCATCGGTATGCTGATGAGTGTGCTGTATCCCGTTTCCTTTGTACTAGGGGGCACGGTCTCACTCCTTGCTGTTCCGGGTTGTTGCCCTTGGCTGGTGTCGTGATGCCGTTGGGGCGTAGAGGAAGTTCGACGTTCCTCTTCACGCTTTTTATATTTTTTTTTTTCACCTTCGAAAGCTTGTATCTTAGTGTGGCCCTATTAGCGTATTGTGGCCTTTTCAAAAGTTTGTTTTGGTGTGGCACTTTTGTTATGTGGCACTTTTCAAAGGTTTGTGTTTGTGTGGCACTTTCCAAAGTCTCTTTTTTCTCTTTTTTGTGTGGCACTTTTTATACCTTTCATGAAAATGAAATGGTATATTAATTTCGTCACGAAACCGAAAATTGTAAGTCCTTAAAGGAAAATAGATAGACCCACCATTAAGTATACCGAAATAATCAGGTTGAAGAGCTGAGTTGTTTTAGCCATGTCCGTCTGTCCGTCTGTCCGTCTGTCTGTTTGTATGCAAACTAGTCCCTCAATTTTTGAGATATCTTGATAAAATTTGGTGAGCAGGTGTATTTGGGTGTCCGATTAGACATTTCTCGGAACCGACCGGATCGGACCACTATAGCATATATCCTCCATACAACCGATTTTTCAGAAAAAGAGGATTTTTGTAATATCTTACCCAATTTAACAGATTGAAGCTTCAAACTTCACCATATACTTTCGTATATTGAACATATTGTTGCCTGAAAAAATTTATGAGATCGGTCGTATATATAGTATATATCCCCCACAACCGATTGTTCAGATAAGGAACTTTTCGTAATTACTGCCCTATTTTAACAGCTATAAGCTTCAAATTTCACTGATTGCTTACGTATATAGCATATATTGTTGTCTGAAAAAATCATAGAGATCGGTTGTATATATAGTATATATCTCATACAACCGATTGTTCAGATAAGAAACTTTTCGCAATTTCTACCCCATTTTAACAGCTATAAGCTTCAAATTTCACTGATTGCTTACGTATATAGCATATATTGTTGTCTGAAAAAATCATAGAGATCGGTTCTATATATAGTATATATCTCATACAACCGATTGTTCAGATAAGAAACTTTTCGCTATTTCTACCCCATTTTAACAGCTAGAAGCTTCAAATTTCACTGATTGCTTACGTATATAGCATATATTGTTGTCTGAAAAAATCATAGAGATCGGTTCTATATATAGTATATATCTCATACAACCGATTGTTCAGATAAGAAACTTTTCGCAATTTCTACCCCAGTTTAACAGCTATAAGCTTCAAATTTCACCGATTGCTTACGTATATAGCATATATTGTTGTCTGAAAAAATCATAGAGATCGGTTGTATATATAGTATATATCTCATACAACCGATTGTTCAGATAAGAAACTTTTCGCCATTTCTACCCCATTTTAACAGCTATAAGCTTCAAATTTCACTGATTGCTTACGTATATAGCATATATTGTTGTCTGAAAAAATCATAGAGATCGGTTCTATATATAGTATATATCTCATACAACCGATTGTTCAGATAAGAAACTTTTCGCAATTTCTACCCCATTTTAACAGCTAGAAGCTTCAAATTTCACCAACTGCTTACGTGTATAGCATATATTGATGTCTGAAAAAATCATTGAGATCGGTGATATACATAGTATATATCTCATACAACCGATTGTTCAGATAAGAAACTTTGCGCAATTTCTGCCCCGTTTTAACAGTTAGAAGCTTCAAATTTCACAAAATGCTTTCGTATATAGCATATATTGTTGTCTGAAAAAATCATAGAGATCGGTGGTATATATATTATATACTTCATATAAACTGTCATTTTGACCCCTTTTTTACGGCTAGAAGCTTCAAGATTCATCAAATTTCATCAAATAGTTACGTTTACGTCATATATTTTTGAAATACGTGATTCGCAGCCATAGTTTTTACATGCAGACCACAAAAAACGTGAAGCTTTGCATCCTCACACAGATTACCTACCTATTTTTATACTCAGTTGAGCAGAGCTCACAGAGTATATTAAGTTTGATTGGATAACGGTTGGTTGTACATATATAAAGGAATCGAGATAGATATAGACTTCCATATATCAAAATAATCAGGATCGAAAAAAAATTTGATTGAGCCATGTCCGTCCGTCCGTCCGTCCGTCCGTCCGTCCGTCCGTCCGTCCGTCCGTTAACACGATAACTTGAGTAAATTTTGAGGTATCTTGATGAAATTTGGTATGTAGGTTCCTGAGCACTCATCTCAGATCGCCATTTAAAATGAACGATATCGGACTATAACCACGCCCACTTTTTCGATATCGAAAATTTCGAAAAACCGAAAAAATGCGATAATTCATTGCCAAAGGCGGTTAAAGCGATGAAACTTGGTAGATGGGTTGAAGTTATGACGCAGAATAGAAAACTAGTAAGATTTTGGACAATGGGCGTGGCACCGCCCACTTTTACAAGAAGGTAATTTAAAAGTTTTGCAAGCTGTAATTTGGCAGTCGTTGAAGATATCATGATGAAATTTGGCAGGAACGTTACTACTATTACTATATATGTGCTAAATAAAAATTAGCAAAATTGGATGAAGAACACGCCCACTTTTTAAAAAAAATTTTTTTTTAATTCAAATTTTAACAAAAAAGTTAATATCTTTACTGTATATAAGTAAATTAAGTCAAACTTCAACTCCAGTAATGATATGATGCAACAAAATCCAAAAATAAAAGAAAATTTCAAAATGGGCGTGGATCCGCCCATTTTCATTTAGTTTGTCTAGAATACTTTTAATGCCATAAGTCGAACAAAAATTTACCAATCCTTCTCAAATTTGGTAGGAGCATAGATTCTGTGACGATAACTGTTCTCTGTGAAAATGGGCGAAATCGGTGGAAGCCACGCCCAGTTTTTATACACAGCCCACCGTCTGTCCTTCCGCTCGGCCGTTAATACAATAACTTGAGCAAAAACCGACATATCTTTACTAAACTTAGCCCACGTACTTATCTGAACTCACTTTATCTTGGTATAAAAAATGGCCGAAATCCGACCATAACCACGCCCACTTTATCGATATCGAAAATTACGAAAAATGAAAAAAATGCCATAATTCTATACCAACTACGAAAAAAGGGATGAAACATGGTAACTGGATTGGTTTATTGACGCAAAATATAACTTTGGAAAAAACTTTGTAAAATGGGTGTGACACCTACCATATTAAGTAGAAGAAAATGAAAAAGTTCTACAAGGCGAAATCAACAGCCCTTGGAATCTTGGCAGGAATACTGTTAGTGGTATTGCATATATAAATAAATTAGCAGTACCCGACAGATGATTTTCTGGATCACCTGGTCCACATTTTGGTCGATATCGCGAGAACGCCTTCACATATACATCTAAGGGCCACTCGCTTTTAAAACCCTCATTAATACTTTTAATTTGATATCCATATCGTACAAACACATTCTAGAATCACCCTGGCCCACCCTAATGGCGATATCTCGAAAAGGCGTCCACCTATAGACCTAATGCCCACTCCCTCTTAAAATGCTCAGTAACACCTTTCGTTTGATACCCATATCGTACAAACATTCTAGAGTCACCCCTGGCCGACCCTAATTGCGATATCTCGAAAAGGCGACCACCTATATACCTAATGTCCACTCCCTCTTAAAATGCTCAGTAACACCTTTCGTTTGATACCCATATCGTACAAACATTCTAGAGTCACCCCTGGCCCACCCTAATGGCGATATCTCGAAAAGGCGTCCACCTATAGACCTAATGCCCACTCCCTCTTAAAATGCTCAGTAACACCTTTCGTTTGATACCCATATCGTACAAACATTCTAGAGTCACCCCTGGCCCACCCTAATGGCGATATCTCGAAAAGGCGTCCACATATAGACCTAATGCCCACTCCCTCTTAAAATGCTCAGTAACACCTTTCGTTTGATACCCATATCGTACAAACATTGTAGAGTCACCCTTGGTCCACCTTTATGGCGATATCTCGAAAAGGCGTCCACCTATAGAACTAAGGATTACTCCCTTTTAAAATACTCATTACCACCTTTCATTTGATACCCATATCATACAAACACATTCTAGAGTCACCCTGGCCCACCCTAATGGCGATATCTCGAAAAGGCGTCCACCTATAGACCTAATGCCCACTCCCTCTTAAAATGCTCAGTAACACCTTTCGTTTGATACCCATATCGTACAAACATTCTAGAGTCACCCCTGGCCCACCCTAATGGCGATATCTCGAAAAGGCGTCCACCTATAGACCTAATGCCCACTCCCTCTTAAAATGCTCAGTAACACCTTTCGTTTGATATCCATATCGTACAAACATTCTAGAGTCACCCTTGGTCCACGTTTATGGCGATATCTCGAAAAGGCGTCCACCTATAGAACTAAGGATTACTCCCTTTTAAAATACTCATTACCACCTTTCATTTGATACCCATATCGTACAAAAACATTCTGGAGTCACCCCTTTCCCACCCTAATGGCGATATCTCGAAAAGGCGTCCACCTATAGACCTAATGCCCACTCCCTCTTAAAATGCTCAGTAACACCTTTCGTTTGATACCCATATCGTACAAACATTCTAGGGTCACCCCTGGCTCACCCTAATGGCGATATCTCGAAAAGGCGTCCACCTATAGACCTAATGCCCACTCCATCTTAAAATGATCAGTAACACCTTTCGTTTGATACCCATATCGTACAAACACAATCTAGAGTCACCCCTGGCCCACCCTAATGACGATACCTCGAAAAGGCGTCCACCTATAGACCTCATGCCCACTTCCTCTTAAAATGCTCAGTAGCACCTTTCGTTTGATACCCATATCGTACAAACATTCTAGAGTCACCATTGGTCCACCTTTATGGCGATATCTCGAAAAGGCGTCCACCTATAGAACTACCATCTTTCATTTGATACCCATATCCCTCCCTCTTAAAATGCTCAGTAACACCTTTCATTTGATTCCCATATCGTACAACTAGAGACACCCCTGGTCCACCTTTATGGCGATATCTCGAAACGGCGTCCACCTATGGAACTAAGGATCACTGCTTTTCAAAATATTCATTAACAGCTTTCATTTGATACCCATATCGTACAAACATATTCTAGAGTCACCCCTGGTCCACCTTTATGGCGATTTCTCGAAAAGGCGTTCACCTATAGAACTAAAGCCCATTCCCTTTTAAAGTACTCATTATCACCTTTCATTTGATACCCATATCGTACAAACACATTCTAGAGTCAGCCCTGGTCCACCTTTATGGCGATATCCCTAAATGGCGTCCATCCATAGAACTATGGCCTACTCTCTCTTAAAATACTCTTTAATACCTCCCATTTGATACACATGTCATACAACCACATTCCAGGGTTACCCTAGGTTCATTTTCCTACATGGTGATTTTCCTTATCTTGTCTCCATAGCTCTCAACTGAGAATGTAATGTTCGGTTACACCCGAACTTAGCCTTCCTTACTTGTTTATTTTATATTTATCTTAAAAATCGTTTAGATATGTTCAAATTTCACCAAATGCTTACGTGTATAGCATATATTGTTGTCTGAGAAAATCATAGATACCGGTGGTATATATAGTATATATCCCATACAACCGATTGTTCAGATAAGAAACTGTGCGCAATTTCTTCCCCATTTTAACAGTTATAAGCTTCAAATTTCACCGATTGCTTACGTATATAGTATGTATTGTTGTGTCAAAAAATCATAGAGATCGGTGATATATATAATATATATATGATGGTATATATAGTATATATATATAGTATATATATATTTTTTTTACGATTTCGGCCCCATTTTAACAGCTAGAAGCTTCAAATTTCACCAACTGCTTACGTGTATAGCATATATTGATGTCTGAAAATATCATTGAGATCGGTGGTACACATAGTATATATCTCATACAACCGATTGTTCAGATAAGAAACTTTGCGCAATTTCTGCCCCGTTTTAACAGTTAGAAGCTTCAAATTTCACAAAATGCTTACGTATATAGCATATATTGTTGTCTGAAAAAATCATAGAGATCGGTCGTATATATATTATATACGTCATATAAACTGTCATTTTGACCCCTTTTTTACGGCTAGAATCTTCAAAATTCATCAAATTTCATCAAATAGTTACGTTTTCGTCATATATGTTTGAAATACGTGATTCGTAGTCATAGTTTTTACACGCAGACCACAAAAAACCTGAAACTTTGCATCCTCACACAAAGTACCTACCCGTTTTTATACCTTTCATGAAAATGAAATGGTATATTAATTTCGTCACGAAACCGAAAATTGTAAGTCCTTAAAGGAAAATAGATAGACCCACCATTAAGTATACCGAAATAATCAGGTTGAAGAGCTGAGTTGTTTTAGCAATGTCCGTCTGTCCGTCTGTCCGTCTGTGTGTTTGTATGCAAACTAGTCCCTCAATTTTTGAGGTATCTTGATAAAATTTGGTGAGCAGGTGTATTTGGGTGTCCGATTAGACATTTGTCGGAACCGACCGGATCGGACCACTATAGCATATATCCTCCATACAACCGATTTTTCAGAAAAAGAGGATTTTTGTAATATCTTACCCAATTTAACAGATTGAAGCTTCAAACTTCACCATATACTTTCGTATATTGAACATATTGTTGCCTGAAAAAATTTATGAGATCGGTCGTATATATAGTATATATCCCCCACAACCGATTGTTCAGGTAAGGAACTTTTCGTAATTACTGCCCTATTTTAAGAGCTAGAGGCTTCAAATTTCAGCGAAT
The DNA here is from genome assembly GCF_040869045.1 of Eurosta solidaginis. Lineage (NCBI taxonomy): Eukaryota > Metazoa > Arthropoda > Insecta > Diptera > Tephritidae > Eurosta > Eurosta solidaginis. The sequence goes on from NC_090324.1 coordinate 192,426,965, forward strand.
GCTTACGTATATAGCATATATTGTTGTCTGAAAAAATCATAAAGATCGGTGATATATATAGTATATATATGGTGGTATATATAGTATATATATATAGTATATATATATATTTTCGCAAATTTTAGCCCCATTTTAACAGCTAGAAGCTTCAAATTTCACCGAATATTTACTTATGTAGCATATATTGTTGTCTGAAAAAATCATAGAGATCGGTTGTATATATAGTATATATCTCATACAACCGATTGTTCAGATAAGAAACTTTTCGCAATTTCTACCCCATTTTAACAGCTATAAGCTTCAAATTTCACCGATTGCTTACGTATATAGCATATATTGTTGTCTGAAAAAATCATAGAGATCGGTTGTATATATAGTATATATCTCATACAACCGATTGTTCAGATAAGAAACTTTTCGCAATTTCTACCCCATTTTAACAGCTATAAGCTTCAAATTTCACTGATTGCTTACGTATATAGCATATATTGTTGTCTGAAAAAATCATAGAGATCGGTTCTATATATAGTATATATCTCATACAACCGATTGTTCAGATAAGAAACTTTTCGCAATTTTTACCCCATTTTAACAGCTAGAAGCTTCAAATTTCACCAACTGCTTACGTGTATAGCATATATTGATGTCTGAAAAAATCATTGAGATCGGTGATATACATAGTATATATCTCATACAACCGATTGTTCAGATAAGAAACTTTGCGCAATTTCTGCCCCGTTTTAACAGTTAGAAGCTTCAAATTTCTCAAAATGCTTTCGTATATAGCATATATTGTTGTCTGAAAAAATCATAGAGATCGGTGGTATATATATTATATACTTCATATAAACTGTCATTTTGACCCCTTTTTTACGGCTAGAAGCTTCAAGATTCATCAAATTTCATCAAATAGTTACGTTTACGTCATATATTTTTGAAATACGTGATTCGCAGCCATAGTTTTTACATGCAGACCACAAAAAACGTGAAGCTTTGAATCCTCACACAGATTACCTACCTATTTTTTATTTTATATTTATCTTAAAAATCGTTTAGATATGTTCAAATTTCACCAAATGCTTACGTGTATAGCATATATTGTTGTCTGAGAAAATCATAGATACCGGTGGTATATATAGTATATATCCCATACAACCGATTGTTCAGATAAGAAACTTTGCGCAATTTCTTCCCCATTTTAACAGTTATAAGCTTCAAATTTCACCGATTGCTTACGTATATAGTATGTATTGTTGTGTCAAAAAATCATAGAGATCGGTGATATATATAATATATATATGATGGTATATATAGTATATATATTTTTTTTTTACGATTTCGGCCCCATTTTAACAGCTAGAAGCTTCAAATTTCACCAACTGCTTACGTGTATAGCATATATTGATGTCTGAAAAAATCATTGAGATCGGTGGTACACATAGTATATATCTCATACAACCGATTGTTCAGATAAGAAATTTTGCGCAATTTCTGCCCCGTTTTAACAGTTAGAAGCTTCAAATTTCACAAAATGCTTACGTATATAGCATATATTGTTGTCTGAAAAATCATAGAGATCGGTCGTATATATATTATATACTTCATATAAACTGTCATTTTGACCCCTTTTTTACGGCTAGAATCTTCAAAATTCATCAAATTTCATCAAATAGTTACGTTTTCGTCATATATTTTTGAAATACGTGATTCGTAGTCATAGTTTTCACACGCAGACCACAAAAAACCTGAAACTTTGCATCCTCACACAAAGTACCTACCCGTTTTTTATTTTATATTTATCTTAAAAATCGTTAAGGTATGTAGATCTGTTCACTATATATTTCTTATCCTATACATCCGATTATTCGGAGATTACGAACGGGATAAGATTATTGTTCAGCCCCATTCATGAAAGGTATGAAGTCTTCGGCACAGCCGAAGACAGTCCCGTTCTTACTTGTTTACTTTAATTTTGAGTGGCACTACTTATTGAAAAGGACGACTTCGCGGGCACCGCCAAGCTTATTTGACTCGAGCGCCAGTTATCGGCTGAAAAATTTAATAGCCGAAAAAAATGTTTTTATTGGTCAAAAGACCTTTATTGTGAGTCTAGATGTTAATGAATAACTTTACAATTTTTAAATCTTCCTTATTATACTCAGTTGAGCAGAGCTCACAGAGTATATTAAGTTTGATTGGATAACGGTTGGTTGTACATATATAAAGGAATCGAGATAGATATAGACTTCCATATATCAAAATAATCAGGATCGAAAAAAAATTTGATTGAGCCATGTCCGTCCGTCCGTCCGTCCGTCCGTTAACACGATAACTTGAGTAAATTTTGAGGTATCTTGATGAAATTTGGTATGTAGATTCCTGAGCACTCATCTCAGATCGCTATTTAAAATGAACGATATCGGACTATAACCACGCCCACTTTTTCGATATCGAAAATTTCGAAAAACCGAAAAAATGCGATAATTCATTGCCAAAGGCGGTTAAAGCGATGAAACTTGGTAGATGGGTTGAAGTTATGACGCAGAATAGAAAACTAGTAAGATTTTGGACAATGGGCGTGGCACCGCCCACTTTTACAAGAAGGTAATTTAAAAGTTTTGCAAGCTGTAATTTGGCAGTCGTTGAAGATATCATGATGAAATTTGGCAGGAACGTTACTACTATTACTATATATGTGCTAAATAAAAATTAGCAAAATTGGATGAAGAACACGCCCACTTTTTAAAAAAAAATTTTTTTAAATTCAAATTTTAACAAAAAAAGTTAATATCTTTACTGTATATAAGTAAATTAAGTCAAAATTCAACCCCAGTAATGATATGATGCAACAAAATCCAAAAATAAAAGAAAATTTCAAAATGGGCGTGGATCCGCCCATTTTCATTTAGTTTGTCTAGAATACTTTTAATGCCATAAGTCGAACAAAAATTTACCAATCCTTCTCAAATTTGGTAGGAGCATAGATTCTATGACGTTAACTGTTCTCTGTGAAAATGGGCGAAATCGGTGGAAGCCACGCCCAGTTTTTATACACAGTCCACCGTCTGTCCTTCCGCTCGTCCGTTAACACAATAACTTGAGCAAAAACCGATATATCTTTACTAAACTTAGCCCACGTACTTATCTGAACTCACTTTATCTTGGTATAAAAAATGGCCGAAATCCGACCATAACCACGCCCACTTTATCGATATCGAAAATTACGAAAAATGAAAAAAATGCCATAATTCTATACCAACTACGAAAAAAGGGATGAAACATGGTAACTGGATTGGTTTATTGACGCAAAATATAACTTTGGAAAAAACTTTGTAAAATGGGTGTGACACCTACCATATTAAGTAGAAGAAAATGAAAAAGTTCTACAAGGCGAAATCAACAGCCCTTGGAATCTTGGCAGGAATACTGTTAGTGGTATTGCATATATAAATAAATTAGCAGTACCCGACAGATGATTTTCTGGATCACCTGGTCCACATTTTGGTCGATATCGCGAGAACGCCTTCACATATACATCTAAGGGCCACTCGCTTTTAAAACCCTCATTAATACTTTTAATTTGATATCCATATCGTACAAACACATTCTAGAAACACCCTGGCCCACCCTAATGGCGATATCTCGAAAAGGCGTCCACCTATAGACCTAATGCCCACTCCCTCTTAAAATGCTCAGTAACACCTTTCGTTTGATACCCATATCGTACAAACATTCTAGAGTCACCCCTGGCCCACCCTAATGGCGATATCTCGAAAAGGCGACCACCTATATACCTAATGTCCACTCCCTCTTAAAATGCTCAGTAACACCTTTCGTTTGATACCCATATCGTACAAACATTCTAGAGTCACCCCTGGCCCACCCTAATGGCGATATCTCGAAAAGGCGTCCACCTATAGACCTAATGCCCACTCCCTCTTAAAATGCTCAGTAACACCTTTCGTTTGATACCCATATCGTACAAACATTCTAGAGTCACCCCTGGCCCACCCTAATGGCGATATCTCGAAAAGGCGTCCACATATAGACCTAATGCCCACTCCCTCTTAAAATGCTCAGTAAGACCTTTCGTTTGATACCCATATCGTACAAACATTGTAGAGTCACCCTTGGTCCACCTTTATGGCGATATCTCGAAAAGGCGTCCACCTATAGAACTAAGGATTACTCCCTTTTAAAATACTCATTACCACCTTTCATTTGATACCCATATCGTACAAACACATTCTAGAGTCACCCTGGCCCACCCTAATGGCGATATCTCGAAAAGGCGTCCACCTATAGACCTAATGCCCACTCCCTCTTAAAATGCTCAGTAACACCTTTCGTTTGATACCCATATCGTACAAACATTCTAGAGTCACCCCTGGCCCACCCTAATGGCGATATCTCGAAAAGGCGTCCACCTATAGACCTAATGCCCACTCCCTCTTAAAATGCTCAGTAACACCTTTCGTTTGATATCCATATCGTACAAACATTCTAGAGTCACCCTTGGTCCACGTTTATGGCGATATCTCGAAAAGGCGTCCACCTATAGAACTAAGGATTACTCCCTTTTAAAATACTCATTACCACCTTTCATTTGATACCCATATCGTACAAAAACATTCTGGAGTCACCCCTTTCCCACCCTAATGGCGATATCTCGAAAAGGCGTCCACCTATAGACCTAATGCCCACTCCCTCTTAAAATGCTCAGTAACACCTTTCGTTTGATACCCATATCGTACAAACATTCTAGAGTCACCCCTGGCTCACCCTAATGGCGATATCTCGAAAAGGCGTCCACCTATAGACCTAATGCCCACTCCATCTTAAAATGATCAGTAACACTTTCGTTTGATACCCATATCGTACAAACACAATCTAGAGTCACCCCTGGCCCACCCTAATGACGATACCTCGAAAAGGCGACCACCTATAGACCTCATGCCCACTTCCTCTTAAAATGCTCAGTAGCACCTTTCGTTTGATACCCATATCGTACAAACATTCTAGAGTCACCATTGGTCCACTTTTATGGCGATATCTCGAAAAGGCGTCCACCTATAGAACTAAGGATTACTCCCTTTTAAAATACTCATTACCATCTTTCATTTGATACCCATATCATACAAACACATTCTGGAGTCACCCCTGGCCCACCCTAATGGCGACATTTCGAAAAGGCGTGCACCTATAGACCTAATGCCCACTCCCTCTTAAAATGCTCAGTAACACCTTTCATTTGATTCCCATATCGTACAACTAGAGACACCCCTGGTCCACCTTTATGGCGATATCTCGAAACGGCGTCCACCTATGGAACTAAGGATCACTGCTTTTCAAAATATTCATTAACAGCTTTCATTTGATACCCATATCGTACAAACATATTCTAGAGTCACCCCTGGTCCACCTTTATGGCGATTTCTCAAAAAGGCGTTCACCTATAGAACTAAAGCCCATTCCCTTTTAAAGTACTCATTATCACCTTTCATTTGATACCCATATCGTACAAACACATTCTAGAGTCAGCCCTGGTCCACCTTTATGGCGATATCCCTAAATGGCGTCCATCCATAGAACTATGGCCTACTCTCTCTTAAAATACTCTTTAATACCTTCCATTTGATACACATGTCATACAACCACATTCCAGGGTTACCCTAGGTTCATTTTCCTACATGGTGATTTTCCTTATCTTGTCTCCATAGCTCTCAACTGAGTATGCAATTTTCGGTTACACCCGAACTTAGCCTTCCTTACTTGTTTTTAACTTAAATTTACTTATGCTAGCATTATTTCTGTTTACCACTTTGGTAACTCATGCTGGATGTTTGTTTGGCCTATTTAGCTATTGCTGACTTATGTTTGTATTTAGTCGGCGCATGGCGGATGTTGTTGCCCTATTTGCAATATCGGTAGTCAGCATTATTCCGCTGACTTTAGTTAACATTATTCTTGAACTTTTATTGCACTATTTGCAATATCGATAGCCAGCATTATTCCGCTGACTTTAGTTAACATTATTGTTGAACTTTTATTTCACTATTTGCAATATCGATAGTCAGCATTATTCCGCTGAATTTAGTTTACATTATTGTTGCTAACTTATATACAAGTTAGCACCAACTAAGTCAACATTCGAGCTGACGCTAATGTAAAGAGCTTAGTCAGCAATACGCAAGTTGATGGCTCAAAATACTTAATAATAATTTTGAAGCAAACAGGACAAGGCCCAGACGCCTTATCAGCAAAAACACAAATATTGTGAAAGACATCAAGAATTGAATTGGGAACAACATCCGCCATGCGCCGAACGAAATAATGCTGGCACAGGTAGAATTAAGTTATATTTAGAACTAATTTACCATTTTTAAGTCAGTCAGTTGTAAGCAGTTAGTTGTAAACGTTTAGTTTTAATTAGTGAGTAAGAAAGTAAGGTCTTACGACCAATAATTAAATTAGTGAATAAATAATAATAAAGGTCTTGAGACCCAAAAAAATTATTTTTTTAGTAACCTTAACAAAGGATACAATAATTTGCGCCCGAGCTAAAAGGCTTGGCTTGGTAAACTTATAGTGTTGGAAAATCGGTAATAAGCTTAATAAAGCGCCGCGAAGGAAACTGTTATCAAAAAATTCCAAAAGTGCCACCAGTATAGCATTAACTTTCAAAAAAAGTGCCACAATACAAAAAGTGCCACAATAGAAAGAAAACCGGTAGAAAAAAACTTTCAATAAGTACCACAAATAATAAAGTGCTACGAAAGAAAAACTATTCCAGTTTGTATTTCTAAACGATACGTATAAGAAGAGGCGTGAAAGGGGTAGTGAAAACTTACAAACTTCCCGGACGCCCCAACGATACCAGCCAAGGAGCCGCCCCCAGCAACAAGGTATAAGCCAGTGTACCACGAGTACCGCCAGGAAAAGGGAAGAATACACACTTATCGAGATGGAGCTGAAATTAATGTAAGAAAATATTTATATATTTAAGAAAAATATTTAAAACAAAAAATTCAAATCTACTAAATTTTGAAATTTCATCTTAAAAACGCATATTTGAAAAATTTAGAAAGTAATGAGCAAAAAAATTTTTTTTTTAAGGAAAAAGAAAAATATTGAAAACTAAGTAACTTTCAAAAACATTTACAGTAATTATAAAAAAATAAGAGAAGCAAATTACTACATAAAAATTACAATTACGAAATTCGAATACTTATTGTGAAAGTCACTCAAAAATTTAAATAATTTAGAATTTAATAACTTAGATATTTCATTTTAAAAGTGAAAGTGCGGAAATAAAAAAAAAAAAAGAAAAAATTTAGGAAAATCCTTTTCAAGACAATCGTAATTTTTTTTTGTGATTTAAGAAGTCCAGAAAATCAAATCCCTTACCGAAAGAAAAAAAATCAAAAATTCCTTACAATGTCAAACCCAAACAATTTGATTAGACCCTCAATGCTTGGAGCTAACCCTCCTGCTGCACCACCAGCACCGCCAAGCCCTAATAACCAAATTTCACCAGACTTGGCCAATATGATAAAAAGCATGATATCCCTAGCCATAGAGGCAAGCGTGCCTAATATAGTAAAGAGTGTCCTTAACAACACAACAAATCCTATCATAACTGATCAAACTATAGACGCCCAATTCCAAAATAATATGAGTGAAATGGATAAGATTCCAGATGTTGTACGTTCATTAAGAGAATTCTCAGGAAATGCCTCAGAGCTTAGCTCCTGGAAAAAGAGTGTTGAAAGAAGTTTGAGAATTTATGAACCCTCAAAGGGATAATTGGAAAGGCAGAGATAGCTTTAGAATCGTACAACACCCCTTTAGATTGGACAGCAATTTCCCGCTGTCTAACTACCCACTACGCCGACAAACGAGACATAGGCACTTTAGAGTACCAAATGACATGTCTCATACAAGGACGAATGTCCATTAATGAGTTCTACCAGAAGGTATACGGACACCTATCACTACTTTTAAATAAAATAGGCTGTATGGAGATAGGTGAAGAAGCAGTTCACTTGTTAAATGAGAATTACCGAGCTAAGGCTCTCGACACCTTCGTCAGAGGACTTTCGGGTGATCTCCCCAGGTTACTTGGCATAAAGGAACCAAAGAGTTTGCCAGAAGCCTTACACCTTTGTCTGAAGCTCGAAAACCAAAACTTCAGGGCATACCACGCGAACAACCAGATGTCTAACTCCCGTCAACAAAGCTTTAATTCCCCGAATCCACGACAGCAGCCCTTAACGGTAAAATACCCCCAGCCGCAATCTTACCAACAACTTCAACCACAATCAAGGTTTTATCCCGAACTAGCACACCTACCTCGACCCATATCAAATCCCATTCCACAAAACTATCATCAACAAAATTTGAATCCTCCCAACTATCAGCTATACGACAACCAAAACCCAAATCAGGTAAATAGATATCAACCACAAAATCCTTTTAACCAACAACACCACGCTCCTCCAAGACCACCTAAACCACCTCAACCCATGGACGTAGACGAAAGCGTCAGGACAAGAGCGGTAAATTATATGAACCGCCCTAAAGCTCAAGAAATGGGCAAACGGCCACCTAATACATCAATGATAAACCATCCCCCTATCAAAGTTCAAAGGAACTTTCACATAAACACCGACGGAGCGACGGATAACCAATACTACCAAGACCAATACTACGAAGATCCAAACGACCACAATCAGAACACAACCTTTAACAACGAAAAGGAAGAACCGCAGGATCTGAGTGATGTACATTTTTTAGATTGAACAGCTCTTCGTTACCCTACTTTAGATGCAGGACGAAGAGCGGCGAAATTTTAAACATTTTAGTGGATTCTGGATCTAACAAAAATTATATCCAGTCCAGCTTAGTAACAAAATCAATAGAAAACGACAACCCCTTTTTTGCAAATTCTGTCGGGCGAAAAATCAAAATTACCCACCACACATATCTCAACCTCTTCAACTTAGAAAACTACAAGCTTAAATTCTTCTTGCTACCCACTCTCAAAACCTTTCATGCAATACTAGGCAATGACAGCCTAAAGGAACTCTCAGCGGTCATACATACAAAAGAAAATTTTATGGTTATAGCAAACATAAAAAAAATATTTTTAAGACAATACAGTGTACAAAATGTTAACACAGTACAAATTCGGGACCAACACATGACCACGGAAGAAAAAAATGAAATTAGACAATTAGCACAGAAACACCGTAATTTATTTTCAGAGCCAAACGAAAAATTAACTTATACAACAAAAGTAGTTGCAGAAATTCGCACAAATTCTGACACACCAATATACTCAAAATCATACCCATATCCCATGAGCCTTAAGCAGGAAGTTGAAACTCAGGTAAACAAACTGCTAGAGGACGGAATAATACGCAAATCAAGATCCCCATACAACTCACCCGTCTGGGTCGTGCCTAAAAAGGACGATGCCTCAGGGGAAAAAAAATTTCGAATGGTCATTGATTACAGGAAACTTAATCATGTAACAATCGCAGATAGGTACCCAATACCCGAGATAAACGAGGTACTTTCCCAATTAGGAAAGAATCGAATTTTCTCAGTGATTGACTTAAAAAGCGGTTTCCATCAAATTCCTCTTAAGGAATCTGACGTGGAAAAAACAGCTTTTTCAGTGAACAACGGAAAATACGAGTTCACGAGACTTCCTTTTGGCTTAAAGAACGCCCCTGCCATCTTTCAACGGACACTGGACGACATACTTAGGGAACACATAGGTAGAATTTGCTATGTATACATAGACGATATAATTATATTTAGCGAGGACGAAAAAACGCACGCTGAACATATCGACACAATTTCGAAACTCTGAACAAGGCAAACATGAAAGTCCAGATTGAAAAATGCGACTTTTTCAAAAAGAAAGTCGAATTCCTGGGATTTGTCGTCTCTTCTGACGGAATCTCTACAAACCCAGCCAAAGTACAATCAATAACAGACTTCCCCTACCCCAAAACAATTAAAGACTTACGCTCATTCTTGGGATTATCCGGATATTATAGAAGATTCATCCAAGATTATGCGAAACTAGCAAAACCACTGACATCCCTACTTCGAGGAGAGGAAGGAAGAATGTCTAAAAGCAGTTCAAGGAAAATTCTAATAAATTTGAATGAAAAAGCAAAAGAAGCATTCAATAAAATTAAAGCCACCCTCACATCCGATTACAGTAAAGGTTTCGACTTAACTACAGATGCCTCACAATATGCCATAGGCGCAGTTTTGGAACAGAATGGCAAACCGATCACATTTATTTCAAGAACATTAAACAAAGCTGAAGAAAATTATGCAGTAAATGAAAAGGAAATGCTTGCAATAATTTGGGCTTTAAATTCCTTCAGAAATTACCTATACGGCACAGCGAAAGTTATTATAAACACTGACCATCAGCCAGTCACCTATGCCTTAAGCAATAAGAACACTAACTCGAAATTGAAACGATGGAAAGCAATACTAGAGGAATAGAACTCTGAAATACAATATAAACCAGGAAAGGCCAATGTAGTTGCAGATACATTATCAAGGCCATTTGAGTTAAATTCTTTATCAGTCGCGACGCACTCAGACGAGAGTTCATCGCACAACCTAGTCCCAGCAGTAGAAGGACCCATAAATGCCTTCAAAAACCAAATTTGGATCTCGCTAGGAGATGAAGACAGCTATCAGTTTAAAATACCATTCCCGACCTATCATAGACACTTAATTTGTAAACCCCAATTTTCTACCGACGATTTAACAGCACTACTAAAACGTTACCTAAATCCTTCAGTGATAAACGGCTTATTTACCTCTGAAGAAATAATTGGAAAAATTTAGGAAATCTATCCCCTTCATTTTTCCAATTACAAAATTCGCTATACCCAAACAAAAGTACAAGATCTAGTAAACGAGGATGTTCAAAATGAGGAAATATTAAAAGAACATACACGAGCACATAGAAATAGAGATGAAAACAAAAAACAACTAATACAAAAATATTACTTCCCAAAAATGACAGCAAGAATAGAAAATATAATTAAACAGTGCAAAGTTTGTAAAGAAAATAAATATACCGTCACCCTAATAAACCACATCTACTTAAAACCCCAATTCCCCAGTACCCTGGTCAAATAGTTCACATAGATATCTATAATACGGAGAAACGCCTGGTACTAACAGCAGTAGATACATTTTCTAAATATGCCCAGGTAAGAATAATACAGTCAAAGGCAATAGAAGATATCAGAGAACCCTTGCGACAAATACTCTTCGCATTTGGTGTACCTAAGACAATAGTTATCGACAATGAAAAGTCCCTAAACTCACTATCCATACAATTCATGGCAGAAGATCAACTCGGAATTAAAATCTTTAAAACACCCCCATACCCAAGCACAGTTAATGGTCAAGTGGGAAGGTTTCATTCCACCTTATCGGAAATTATGCGCTGCCTCCAAACAGAACGCACCCATCGTTCATTTCAAGAACTATTAGATAGATGCACATATGAATATAATTACTCCATACACTCAGCAACAGGAAAACGACCTATAGAAACATTTTTCGGTAGACGAGTCTCGATAGACCCAGAACAATACGAGAATTCACGGCGAGAAAACATAGAAACCCTTCGGAAAAGACAAGAAAAGGATTTAGAAATCCATAATAAAACACGGAAACCCATTAAGACATACACTCCTGGTGACATAATTTATGTTAGGATTAATAAAAGAATAAGATCAAAACTCACTGCTAGATATAGGAAGGAAATCGTGAAAGAAGATAAATCTAGTGTAGTAATTACTGAAAAAGGAAGAATAGTACATAAGAGTAACATTAAGACTTAATATGATTTTAGTAAAATAAGAAACTCCCCCTTAAAAATTCTCTCTTACAGACTTCTCGTGCACCTAGTGTACGCGGACTTTAAAATAATAGATTACTCCAACTCTCAACTTGCAACATTTAATACGGGACAAACCAAAATTCAAACAGGAACTTACAAAATTATACATAAAATAGATCTGGACGCATGCCAAAAGACACTAAATGAACTTAGCCATACCATTAGGACACAAATCAACGAAGAAACCCCCTTTTGCCCATTCTCAATAATGAATTAAGATCAATACAAGATTATTTGAATAGAATTAAACCAAGGAAATTTAAAAGAGCAATCAATGAACTAGGAACCATCTGGAAGTGGATCGGCGGAAATCCCGACCACGACGACCAAGTCATCTTAGAAAATGAAATAAATAATATAGTTGAAAATAATAACCAGCAAGTGGTAATTAATAAAGTAATTTTTGATAAAATAAATGAAATTACAGCAATTTCTAATAAAATCGCGAAATCCATACAAACGGATAAATACACTCAACATAATTTTGCTATTGAAATGAAATATAAGTTAAAAATTATCAAAGAAGAAATAATTAATATAGACTATGCGATACATTGGGCTAAGGCCGGCATAGTCAACTCCTATATATTTTCAAATGAAGAAATTATGTTAATTAAATCAATATATGAAAAAAACAATTTTACCCTAAGTAGTATAGAAGAATCACTAGAAATCGCAAGCGTAAAAATTGCAACTAACGATAAAATGTTATTTTACATAATAGGATTACCAATGACAAATGAAGACATTTGTGAGTCAATTTTGATAAAACCTATAAAGATAGGAAAATTTATTAATAAAGTCCCTTACGAGGATATTGTAACATGTAATAATAACATAGTATATGGAATTGGATCTAAATGTAAAGAAAATAATAATATAAGAATATGTAACCGTAAGGATATAGTAGACATTAGCAACACTACCTGTGTCCCACCTCTACTGAGAAGCAAGCCAGCTGAATGCGTTTTTGTTAATAACCAGCACATCCCAACCGTAGAAAGCATCACTCCTGGCATCCTACTACTAAATCAATACAACGGCACTATAGATATCGACAACCAAAAAGTAAACCTGACAGGGTCATACGCAATACAGTACCATAATTCCACAGTTCGTATCAATAAAGAGATATATTCTTTTAACGAACTACTAACCAGCAAACCACTACCTGCAATTCTCCAGTCAAATGTCCCATCAAAGCAAGAAGAAGAAATCCTAAGTTTGGAAATGATGAAGGAACTCCACATAAATAACACAAATCGTATAAATTCATTGCGCACAAAACACAAAGCAGCCATAATCACAAATTTTTCTCTAACAATCATGATAATAATCTGCCTAGGAGGACTCATATTCGCACCAGTAATAAGAAGACATTTTACAAAGGAACCAGAAGAGCTATCAAGCTACAAAGTAAGCATCCAGGTAAACGATAACAAGGAACCTGTAGCATCCGAAATCCCTACCTTAACAAACGGGGACGTTCGTTTTTGGGGTGGAGGAGTTAGCACCAACTAAGTCAACATTCGAGCTGACGCTAATGTAAAGAGCTTAGTCAGCAATACGCAAATTGATGGCTCAAAATACTTAATAATAATTTTGAAGCAAACAGGAAAAGGCCCAGACGCCTTATCAGCAAAAACACAAATATTGTGAACGACATCCGGAATTGAATTGGGAACAACATCCGCCATGCGCCGAACGAAATAATGCTGGCACAGGTAGAATTAAGTTATATTTAGAACTAATTTACCATTTTTAAGTCAGTCAGTTGTAAGCAGTTAGTTGTAAACGTTTAGTTTTAATTAGTGAGTAAGAAAGTAAGGTCTTACGACCAATAATTAAATTAGTGAATAAATAATAATAAAGGTCTTGAGACCCAAAAAAATTATTTTTTTAGTAACCTTAACAAAGGATACAATAATTTACATACTCTCGCCAACATCACTCGCTGGGTATACATTTCTGGCGCATATTCCTACCTTTGGTGGTGAAACTTGCTGCTTGCGGCAGCGCTAAGTCCACCATAAAGCTAGCTTGCGTTCATACGTATAAAAAATCAATCCCTTAGTTAGGCCTTAGTTCCCACCTACACATCCCTTAGTTTGCATATCCTCAGCCAAAGTAAGGAAAATAGCAAAATCGGTGGTTTTCTCTGCTTGCGTCGGCGCAACAAGTTATTTTATCACCAAATATACATATACACAGTGAGAAATCGGGAATCTAAGAAAAAATAACATCAGTTTAAGGATTTTTTTTGTTTTGTGCAATTTCGCGGTGAGACTTGCTGCATGCGCCAGCGTTAAGTCCACCATATTCATTCCACGTACATACGTACATAAAGCAATCAGTTTTCGTCCCAAAATTCCTTAGTATTTCCCAATAAATTTCTCACATAGTAAAAATTCTCGAATTTATAAAAGTTTGCGGTTGCATATAATTACGTTATATGCAAAAATATCAGACATAACCTAAAAGGATTAAGTAAACATTTGCTATCGAGAGTATACTCGTGGTGCTCAGTCGTAATACCTGGAATATTTACAGATCAAGTAGAGAAATTATCAATTATTTAAAACCCAGGAAATAATAATGACGTCTGAGAATGTACATGCGGTCATACTTAGCATTTCAGTGCCACCCATACCTGCCTGTTTCATTTGTGTTAAGGGTTACCTTGCGGTTGTAAAGCCAACATCCGAGCACACGTCGAGTGCCTCACCCATATCAAATCTACGTTGGCTTCGGATCATCCGAAGGAACGAGACATAGAAAATTCAAGAATAGTGTGGACAGTCAGCAAGCAATTTTATACCGTTACGACTGCAATACAACGTAGACCTTTGAAAAGTTACTATAGTTTTTTTTTGGTTTCTCGTCATCAGCTAGGAGAAAAAGCATCAATCACTTGTGCTTGCACTCTTGTTACAAATCTACTTATTTAATTTATCGTTTTGTACATGTTTATATAGTAGTTAGATTTTTTATACAACCACTTATATAAACGTCTGGAGAGCTACGCCCATCTGACTAGCTAACATATATTTTCTGTCCACGCTAAGCGGTCTATCTTTGGGTTCATCAAAAGGGTTGCTTGCCGCAGTACCTAATATTTCAGTGCGCTCAGAAAATCACTTTTATTTTAATTATTTTCGCATCCACGGTTGGCAGACTTCAAGTCCAATAAAGTCAAGAGTTTAAAGATTTCACTTCTAAGTTTTTCCAAACGAGCGTCACCATGTCCACTGATTCACCAATCATGGTTGATTTATTTTCGATTTAAACAATATTGTGTTCTTCTGTACATAATTTGACAAAGAAGATCCCGAGGATCCGACGTACACCCTACTTGAAGTTAAATTTCCAGACCTTAACGCTCTTAGGGAAACCCTTCGAATCGCTTACCGAAAAGTGTGTCTGGCAGACGGTAAAATTGTTCCGGCTGATTTTAAAGAAGAAGCAACTAAAAAATTTCAACTATGCACCCCAAGAGTTTCTACATTTGCAAGTCGCATATCATGGATCGACTAAAAATATTGCAAGGCAACACATCTAGTTCAACCAATAGCAATCGACTTCCCATGCCTTTAGTTGAAACTTCTGTTCCATGGATTAAAATCCCACCCTGTGAAACACAGATCTTTTACGGTAGCTATGAAAAATGGCCCGCCTTCCGTGACATGTTCACAGCAGCATACTAAGCTAGCTCCAGAACAAAAACTGTATCACTAACCAAAGGCAAGGCAGATGCCATATTCAAGCAGTACAGTCTATAGGATGAAAATTTCTCTCTAGCTTGGGAAGCGCTAAGAGCGCGCTTTGAAACAAATTCTCATTAACAAACAGTTGAAGACCCTATTCAATCTCCCGTCTGCCAACTCGGAAAACATACTCAATAAATCGTTCTGGTGGCATGGACCGACGAGGCTTTTGAAGCCACCAGAGCAGTGGCCAACATCACACCCAAAAAAGGTCGCTCCTCTCGAAGAACGCAAAGTAAAAGCTTTTCATCCACGAAAACTGAGTCAGACATTCTCGATCGTTTCTATTCTTGGCCCAAAGCCTTGCGAGTTATAGCCCATATGTTTCGCTTCATTCATCGTATCAAACCAAATCTAATACAGTCCACTTCCGGAAACTGGTACGAAGCAGTAATCCTAACTCAAAAGGAAATTCGTTGGGTAAAAGTGCGACTTATAAAGCTCGCCTAAGAAAGACATTATCCCAAAGAGTATAGCAATATAACTAATAAACAACCAATTTCGCAGAACAGCTCACTGCTGAATTTGAACCCCCTCTTAGATCAAGATCAACTTCTTCGAGTAAACGGCCGGTTGGCAAATTCTTTTATCCCATATCGTGAAAAGCGCCTAATCATTCCGGAAACCTCACGTCTCTGTTACCTGTTCCTCCAGTTTTTGCACAACTTATTGATGCACGCCGAACACCAACTGATGGCAGGACCGCGAGGCAGGAATATTTTATACCCAGACTTAAGTCAAAAGTGAAAAGTTGCATAAGGAATTGTAAACCATGCATTATCTTCAAACAAAATTGACGTACAGAGATCATGGCTGCTGTACCACCAGAACGACCCAATTTTTCCCTCCCATTTACATATACCGGAATTGACTTTGCAGGTCCCTTCGATATAAAATCATCACCACTGCGACACTCCTCTGTTCTTAAAGGTTACGTCTCTGTGTTCGTCTGGGCCATCCACCTAGAACCTTGCTCGGATCTCTCCACTAAAGCATTCCAACCTACCTTCGCCAGATTCGTCGGAAGACGCGGCCTGCCCCAGTGTGTCTTTTCGGATAAGGGGAAAAACTTCGTCGGCGCCAGTCGCGCCTATCAACGTGATTTCAATAAGTTCGTTAAAGAATCATCTGATGACATCAGGGCCAAGTACTGTATACATGGCTTCGGGTGATGATTTCTTCCTCCTAACGCTCCCCATGTGGGCGGCCTCTGGGGGGCCGGCGTCAAGAGTTTCAAACTACATTTCAAGCGAGCTGCCGGAAACCACAAATTCACCTTCGAAAAGCTTGCAACAGTACTTGCGAGAATAGAAGCCGTCTTAAACTCTCGACCACTTTCACCCATATCTAATGATCCACAAGAGATTATCGCCCCTAACACCAGGTCATTTCTTAAGAAGCGGTCCTCTTCATGCCACACAAGAACCCCGCATGGAAAATTTTACACTTCAAAACCGTTGGGGGAAACTTAAATTATTGCACCAACAATTCAGTCAGCGTTGGAAAGATGAGAATCTTAAGGAGTTACGCCAAAGATATAAGTGGAACGTTCCACGGAAAAATCTATATATCGAGGAGTTTGTCCTTATTAAAAACGAATTACTTCCCCCAAACGAATGGCAATTAGGCCGCATCGAGAAGATCTATGAGGGTTCAGACGGAAAAGTGCGAATGGCCGACATACGAACCCAACAGGGAATTCTAACTAGACCTATCGTTAAACTTTGTCCGCTTCCTATTCAACCAAGGATACCACTTACGCAAAGCTGACAGCCACACCTATCATATCTATTTATGCACCTAGCCATAAGTTTATCGAGATCTTATCATCTCATTTACAGGCGCCGAGTTGGCGCTCCCGGCCAAGGGGATCTTTCACCACGTACTTCGGCTATCGTTTCTGGTCGCAGTAGTTCTGACTCCTTCAACCCGTCTCGACCACGGCGAAATTTAGATGTGCACTTCTGCCTTGTGTGCTACAGGATCATTCGCTACACTTTTGTATGCAGTTCTGTGCACAGGAGTTGGGGGAGCGCTGGGAACCGTACGCCATTTCAAGTACCACCGCCCCACCATTGCCGAAGAGGAAGCCGCTAAACAAGGCGTAGAAAACCCGGACCCACGACTTCTGATCCAACTAGACCGTGCCATCTCGTTGCTCCAGAAAACGCGAACACAACTTGCACCAGTGCAACGGGGCCGGGGTGTTTAAGTGACTTACGTCGCTTAAAGTCTTCGCGTGACTTGAGTTCATGCACCCATGCATCCCTGGAAAAAATTCCTTTAAAAGCATCCCTGCTGTAGGTGGAACTTCGAATGCGACTGTAAAGTGGAATTTTGATGCCACTAATTTTTGCATACAGCCACATGCTCACACACGCACTCACTGGAAGAAACTATTTTTCCTTTTTTTGAATTTATTAGTTTCTATTTTAAATTAAATTTTTCGGTTTTCTGTTTGTACTATAAACTTATGTATATGTTTTAGTTCACATATTGAATTCTTTTTAGTTTATATTTGTACAATAAAAATGTTTTATACTTTTTGATTTAAACTTAGTCTTTTTTTCTAGTCTTTAACTTTGGTTACAACTTTTCCATTTTATTGTTTTAATATTTTCCGATTGCGCGTGTAGCGCGGCGGACGGCTCAATTCAAACTCCCCTCAAAACTGCTGACGCTTTAAAGCAGCCCTGCCGCTATGCCAAAAGTGCATAGCGGTAAAATCGCATGATGCAGTGGCATGATAGAGTCGAATAACGGATGATTCAGCCAATAAGAATTCTCTCCGTCATTCGACTCTTTCACCCAGTAATGCCAAGTGCATACATGCATGGTTGCATGTGGGGGTGATGCCAGCTATTTTAGTTTTTAGTTCTATTTTTAGTTTTTAGTTGGCTGGCACTACATGACACTACATCATTTCCTTTAGAAAAGAAGAATTTGGCAAGGTGATCAATCTTTTTCTTTAGGCTTTACTGTCACGGTCGCCATGTAAAGTAGCATTTTGATGCCACTTATTTTTGCATACAGACACACGCTCACACACGCACTCACTGGAAGAAACTATTTTTCCTTTTTTTGATTTTATTAGTTTTTATTTTAAATTTCATTTTTCGGTTTTCTATTTGTACTATAAAATTATGTATATGTTTTAGTTCACATATTGAATTCTTTTTAGTTTATATTTGTACAATAAAAATGTTTTACGCTTTTTGATTTAAACTTAGTATTTTTTTCTATACTTTAACTTTGGTTACAACTTTTGCATTTTATTTTTTTTAATATTTTCCGATTGCACGTGTAGCGCGGCGGCCGGCTTAATTCAAACTCCCCTCACAACTGCTGACGCTTCAAAGCAGCGCTGCCGCTATGCCAAAAGTGCATAGCGGTAAAATCGCATGATACAGTGGCGTGATAGACTCCAAGAACGGAGGATTAAGCCAATCAGAGTTCTCTTCGTCATTCGACCCTTTCACCCAGTAATGCCAAGTGCATACATGCATGGTTGCATGTGGGGGTGATGCCAGCTATTTTAGTTTTATTTTTAGTTTTTAGTTGGTTGGCACTACATGACACTACACGACATTGGAATTGCTTCTAGTGTTGCATATTACATAGTATATTGTCACTTAATTTTCGATCTCTTTCATCAACTACCATCGTCGAGGACACATCAAAGTCAGTCGACGAAGTATTATTTTGAGCAAATCATCGCCGTCACATCAATACGACCAGGATTAAGAAGATAGCTTCAGCGTCAGCACATCTGAACCAATGCGAAAAGTATCATTCATCATTTAAATCATCTATATTTTGTACATTTTTCCCAAAATCCCACAATCCTGGTTACATCCCTGTGACTCCGATATATATACATATATATGGGCATAGGTGCGCTCATGTACATATGTAGATATATATGGCAACATAAATCATCGTTTATATATTTTTTCATTTACCTATATTTTTATATTCATGAATTCGAACATTTTCTTAAGTCGATAGTTACCTAGTTTAACTTTCACCATTGAAGTTTGCTTTACTTTAAATTTCATTCATTTTACATCTTCCTTTATTAGTTTGTAAATTGTTATTGTTAATAAAAACCCTGAATTAATTGAAAGGAAGTTGTACCCATAAATTCGGAATACATACCCTGCGTGAGTATAATTCCCAATTTGCATTCAGGCACACCCCTAGTGTTCAACATCAATTATAATAAGCCGGTGTTAAGCTCATGAATTTTTAAATAATCATATATTTTATTTCTAATTGCTGTTTTTATGTACGTGTCCCTTTTGTGCTCTTATTCGGAATCCAAATCTCTAAATAAAGTTTTGGTTGTAAATATGGAAATTCAGGCTATTACCGAGCTTTGGGCAATTTTGGTCGTAGAGCTTTTGTTTAGCTATATTTTATTAAAATAATTTGTTAAAAATGAACGATTGTGAGCACACAAAGAAATCTTTTTGTACTATGGCACTATTCTGAATATTTGCACTGCATTACTGGCAGTTGCTATCATACGCCAGATGGCAGCGCAAGCTGTTAATTTTAGTTGATTGATAGAACAGCTGATTTTTGTTGATATTTGATAAGAGTCTTTTATATTGGTTGCGCAAGATGCGCACGGATCCGGCACGTAAGTATAAATTGAACACGCCATTGAACAAACAAGCTTTCAAAATAAGTTTAAAACAATAATGAACGAAAAATACCAGTATTATTGTGGAAAAAGCGTCGGGAGATCGATATACGAAAAATATGGCACTTCTTTCACAATAATACTAGTACTTTTCGTTCGTTATTGTTTTATTAAACCTATTTAATGCCTATAATATCGCATTTTTTATTTTTTTTAAACTATACTTACTTTTTAATATTATATTCCGAGTTTGCCGTAACGTTTTTTAAAATGTCTGCAATATACTTGCATAGACTGTGTGCGGGTGATCGAGTGGACGAGCATATTGGCCTAAGTGTTATTCCTTCCTTGGGCAATTTTGCGAAAATTCTAGTGCAAGAACAAAATCTACGAAAGAGACTAACATTGGAAGTGCTTCATATTATAAAAAAACTGTCAAAAATACGAATGAACTATAAATCGGACACCGACAACTGCACCCATGCTTACAGATATTTGAAAACAAACAGACGATTAGTCAAAAGCTCCATGTCAAGCACTGCAGACTTGTACACGAATGTATGTATTTAATTAATGCTTAAAATTGTTTATACGTAAACATGGTTTTTGCTTAGTAAATGTTGAATGTATCTTTATTAAGTTATGTGTGTTTAATGTTTGTTATAGTTTACAGAAATTAGTGGCTTTGGGATGGAAGACAACTTTCCCCGCCCCGTAGATCCCCTAATGGCTTAAAAAAGGTGCAACGATTGTTAAAAAAAAACAACAAAACAAACGAAGGATGCCGACAGGCCTGCTTGGGAAAGAAAGCAAAAAAAAAACATTTATTCTGAAAGCAACTGTTCCCGCCGTTCCTAGTGGGAACTTTGCACTTATCGTTACCGCCGTTCCCACTGGGCATTTGCACATATTTTGTACGATATAATTTAATGCATATCCAACTATTTATGTACTCATCCCTCCCTACACACATTTGAGACACTTGCGGTAAATTATGTGGCGTGGTGGTAAAAAATAACTTCAATGCAAAAATAAAAAGCCACACATGAAAAACGCGCTGCCAAGTGGCGCAAGGATCGAGATATTCAAAAAGATCGTAATTGTGGTCCGATTGGCTCATATTTGAAACAAAATACTATAAGTAAAAAATTCAAAATGTTTACTTTGGACCACATAAGTTCAAATTTTGTAAGCGAAATTTAAGTCCCGGTAGAAGTGACGTCAAAATGCTTTGGAGCACATAAGTTCAAATTTTGCAAGTGAAATTTAAGTAAAAAATTCAAGTCCTGGTAGAAGTGACGTCAAAATACTTTGGAGCACATACGTTTAAAATTGTAACTGAAAATCTATATATATATAAATGAATTTGTGTGCGTCAGTAGATATATAAACAGAATGAAATATTGGTGAATTAACAGAAGTGTAATTGTTACGAATACAAATAACTACGAGTACGTGTTTTGTTGTCCCTTCAAAATGTCCACTCTCAAGTGTTTTAAACGTGAAATAATACTTTCGTATATCGAAGGAGGAAAATCATTGGACGCATTATCAACAGTTTTAAAAGAAAATTATCATGCATCTGAAACAACTTATGTTTCATCCTCAGTGATTTTCAAAGACATATTATTCCTACTTTTAATAAACGATGGACAGAAGCTTCAGGGAAAAAGGATACATTTTTAATGAAAAACAGTAATTAGTTAGAATCATAATATTCCGTAACTTTACCGAACTCTGAAGACGTTACAATCACACCACCTACTTTTTCTGGAAAACGTGGGAGACCGTGGGTATCTTATCCAGATTTATCAGAATTCAATAAAAGAAGAAAAAATACAATGCTACTTAATGAATATGGATGTGAACACATCTATAATGTACTAGCAGACCAGGCAGACGTTGTTCTGCCCTAAATTTGGTCTATCGGCATACATGTTAATACGCTCTTTCCGTCTAACTCTGCCTCCCCGCTCTTATATTTTCCCTAATCTTTTATTGACACCTCCCTCCGTCTTTTTCGATTCATCTATCTCTATTTCGTCTCACTCTATCTCTTGCTCAGTTTCCTTCTCCTACCCTCTTTTCTCTTCTCTCAAGTTCTTCTCATTCTCCTTCATCTCTTATTGCCAGTCCCAGAGGGTGGTCCTAATCCCAGTCCCAGTCCGTCTCTGGTCTAGTTCCCGGAAAAAAGGATCGTAAATACTAATAGAGGCAAATTAATACACCAAATTTCAGGCAAATCGAGTAGGACGTACATAGGTACAATATAGGTATGTGGATATTATTAATTCATGTCTTTATTTCGGCCTCGCATGCTTATTTATCAGTTTTGCCAGATTGATGCTACTAAATCGAATATTACAATAGAAATTACTTTAAAGCTCTCAGCAATAGCTTTCATTTGATATCCATAATACACGCACATTGTACAGGTATCCGGGTCGACGTTTTGGCCTATATCTCAAGACCCTTGTCACTCAACGATATAAAAATTACTCTGTACTAAAGCACACATCAACAGCTTTCATTTGCTATCCATATTACACACACCTTCTAGGGGTATCCTGGTCCACGTTTTGGCCTATATCTCGAGACCCTAGTCACACAGCGATATAAAAATTACTCTGCACTAAAGCACACATCAACAGCTTCAATTTGATACCCATAATGTAAAAACGCGTCCTAGTATTACCCTGATTCACATTTTGGCCTTTATCTCGAGACCCAAGTCACCCAGGGATATGAAAATTACCCTGTACTAAAGCACTCATCAACAGCTTTTATTTGATATCCAATTGTATAAAAACATTCTAGGGGTGCCCTGGTCCACGTTTTGGCCTATACCTCGAGACCCTAGTCACCAATAGGTATGAAAACTACCCTGTAGTAAAGCACTCAGCAACAGCTCTCATTTGATATCCATATTGTATAAACACATTCTAGGGGTGCCCGGGTCCACGTTTTGGCCTATATCTCGAGACCCGAGTCACCCAGGGGTATGAAAAATACTCAGTATCAAAGTACTCATAAACAGACTCCATTTGATACCCATATTGTACAAACACCTCCCAGGATTACCCAGGTCCACGTTTTGATCTCAAGACCCTAGCCAGAACGGGATAAGAAGTACTGTATGTCCGTTCCCTGGTTATAAGCTACCTCTCCACCAATTTTCAGCCAAATTGGTTCATTCGTTCTTGAGTTATGCGTAGTGTAACTAACACGACTTTCTTTTATATAGTTTTTTTCTAAAAAAAAATCGAAACTCAAGAATGGCTAAACCGATTTGTGATTTCAAAATCAACTAACCATCATCTCTCCTTCCTGTCCCTTTCTACCTTTCTTTTTATATATATAGAAGAATATCTTCAAGGGTTACGTTCGATAGGAGAAGGAACAGAAACTAAACTTGTGGAAATATTAAGGTTTGCTGACAGTGAGAATAACACCTTATTCTCGAGTCTCATAGAAGACGCAAGGCAGACAAAAATGTTAATGGATGAAGAAGTATTGAGCGTATTTATTGGCTTGGATTTAACGAAAGCCCAATATTTGTGCTTGAGAAATTTAACGAACGAACGAAAATTTTTTGTGTTTCCACCATATTATAAAGTGCAAGAAGTTAAAACTACTTGCTATTCACCATCTTCAGCTATAGAAATTAAAGATACAAGTGCAAAAATAGTAATATTTAAAGATTTATCACACACACTGCAGCTAGAATATTGACAATAGATTCAGTGTATAGGAATGGATTGAATAACTTACTTCTATACAGTAAATGTGGTTGTGATGGCTCATCCGGTCAAAGACAGTACAAACAAAAACTGCCAGAAGAGTCTGAACTAATTTTCGATGCAAACTTATTTATCACTTCTTTGGTGCCTATTAAGTTAATTAACGAGCTAACAGGTGATATTGTTTGGCAAAATCCGGTACCTTCCATCTGTTCGTTTTTGTCGGCCTATATTAATAGAATTTAGCAAAGAAACTCCCGAGAAAACTAGAGCTGTTGTGGATGAAATAAAAGGTCAAATAATTACTTTAGGCCATCATTAATTAACAAAGAAGGTGAGGGAGTGCGAGTTAAGCACGATCTCTTATTTACAATGATAGATGCCAAAGTAGCTCAGGTATTAACAGATACACTTTCGGGTACAATATGTGGAGCTACTCCACGACAAATGAACGATCTGACTGAAGTTACTGCTAGGCCTGAAAATGAAGATTTTTATCAATACGGACAATCTACTTTGCACGCCTGGATTCGTTGTATGGAAATTATTTTACATATTTCCTATAATAAAATGCTCCCATGTCTCCCATTCCAAGTCCCGTACACTTATCCCTACTTCATATTTCATTGGTGGCTCACAACTAGACATTGTTTCTAAAATCACTGATCTTGGGGTGGTCTTTGATTCCAAATTTACAAGATGGCTATGAAATCTTAACTATACCATAGCTAAGTCGTACTCTATGCTGGCTTTTGTCAGACGTTTCAGTTCAGATTTCTATGATCCGTATAATTTAAAGACACTCTTTACTTCACTGGTACCCTCGAAACTAGAATATGCTGCTTTTATTTGGCGTCGGTATTATTCTTGTCATATTAGTCGATTGGAGAGAGTTCAGAAAATCTTTATTAAGTATTCTCTGCGACCCCTTCATTTTGAGATTCCAGTTCCCGCTTATGATTCTAGATGTTTGCTTATCGGTCTTAAGACACTAAATTGTAGGAGAATGTTCTTATCTCTAACTTTCATTTTTAATTTGATATATGGGGTGGTGGACTGCCCCTTTTTACTTGAACGTATTTTCTTTCTTATTCCTACCGTCGTGTGACCAAAAACGCACCCATTCACATGATTTTTTTGACAGCCACAAATACACCGAGTGTACATGTGAGAATTCGGAGCATACAGTTCAGAAAATGAAATAGCATGATGAAATATTTATTTTATATTTATTATCTCTTTTTCTCACATAATACGCATATGGATGGTGAAATTTGAAATTTTATTTCTTCGAAGTGCGAATTCCTATTGAGTTTTCATGTGTGCGCATCAGCTCATCTGTGGAAAAATTTAGAAAATTTACAAATTAATATAAAAAAATTTTGCGGAGGGACACAGTGAAGAAGCACCACTTAAAAACCAAGTTAAAGGCGCATCAAACATAATATAAAAGTTGGAATGTAGTTAAGTGATTTGCTAATAGATGCGTATAGGTCAAAAACTTGTTAAAATTCCTTCGGGCACCAAACAAACAGATATATACAGAAACTATTTCTGCAATTAACTTCAATTATTATATGTAATTGGTCACCTATTTGCTTCTTCCAAATGCTGTGGATGTGATTCCATACGTGGCCCCTCGATTTTGATACATTTGTGGCAATTGGAATTTATGTATATTGTATAAAACTATAATGAATTACAATTGTTTGAGCGACCTATGTGCGCTAGTAGTATCAGTACAACTGATATATTTCAAATATTACTGATGATTATTTTTGTATTATTTTCTTTAGCAACCACCTGCACCTGGTACTGGCATACATCACCAGCCGCAACAGTATGATCAAGCCCAACGCCGTTTAGATACCGATCAGATGCCAAATCCGATAAGCGTTATCATTGAAAATCAAAATAACGCTGGCGGTGCTTTTATTACCAATGAACAGGGTTTATTACCACCATTGGTGACCACAAAATATGTGGTACAAGATCAGGATAACACCTCGCCACGTTACGTTAGGTATTTATATTCGAAATCAATGTTTTGTTTGGCAATAAAATTGGTCTTTCTCGTTTGCAGGTCGTCTTCGTATTGCATACCTGCAACAGCTGATTTATTAAAAACAGCTTTGGCCATTACACTTACCGTCTCACCAATGGCACGCTCGGTTAAGGGTGAATATTAGCCACCCATTGTAAATTTTGTTGAATTGGGTCCAATTAGATGTAATCGTTGCAAGGCTCATATGCAATTTGTAGATGCTGGTCGTCGTTTCAAATGTCTTATGTGTAAAGTAACAACAGATGGTAAAAAAAATCTTTCACTTTTACTTGTGTTCATTGATCCATATTTTTTCTCAACAGTTCCAACTGAATATTTCCAACATTTGGGCCACACCGGACAGCGTGTCGATAAATATGAACGTCCTGAAATTGTATTTGGTACATATGAGTTTTTTTGCAAAAAATGTTTGGGCACCGATAGCTCTCAAGGTAAACCCTAACTCATATCCAATATCAATGCCTCGCAATCAATTGTGGACCTTGTACGCACTACATTGGGTCCACGCAGTATGGACAAGCATATTGATCCATTTTTTTTCTCAACAGTGCCAACTGAATATTTCCAACATTTGGGCCACACCGGACAGCGTGTCGATAAATATGAATGTCCTGAACTTGTGTTGGGTACATATGAGTTTTTGTGTAAAAAATGTTTGGGTACCGATAGCTCTCAAGGTAAGCCTCAACTCATATCCAACATAAATGCCTCGCATTCAATTGTGGACGATATACGCACTAAATTGGGTCCACGAAGTATGGAAAAGCATATTGTTGATTCCAGTGGTAAGGACACAATTTCAAATGATGGTGCAACCAGCATGAAACTATTAGATATTGTGCATCCAGCCGTAATATTCTAGTAGACATTGCCAAATATCAAGATACTGAGTTAAGTTTTTTGTTATATTAGAATGTGTAGAATAAAAATTTTTCTCTTATCAGGTCGGCGATGGCACCACTTCAGTAGTACTTTAAGCAGGTGCAATCCTAAAACAAGTTAGGCCATATGTTGAGGAAGGCGTGCATGCACGTATCATCTTTAAAGCTATACGCAAAGCATTACAATTTTGCATGACCAAAATATGACATGGCTAAACATGTCGAAGCGCCAATCAAAGGAACAACGACGTGCTTTATTGGAAAAATGCGCTGCCACAGCAATGTCCTCCAATCTTATTCATCAACAAAAAAATTTCTTTTCTAAATGGTTGTGGACGCTGTACTTTTCTTTGTTGGACCCAACGTCATACAAAAAATATAAAATCGCATTATTAAATATAGAATTGGACTTCAAGGCTGAGCGTGATAATGCTGAAGTACGTGTTGATAATGTTCATGAGTATCAGACAATTTTTGATGCTGAATGGGGTTTTCTGTACCATAAACTAGCTAAGTAAGACGCCAATGTTGTGTTATCTAAACTACCAGTTGGTGATGTTGGTACACAGTATTTTGCAGATTGTGATATGTTCTGTGCTGTTCGGCAGAAGAAGATTTGGAACGTACAATGAAAGCTTGTAGTGGTGCTGTTATGACTACAGCTAATGATATTAATTCAAGTGTTTTGGGTCACTGTCAAGTTGGTGGTGAACGATTCAACATTTTCCAAGGTTTGATAGTGGGTTTGACATTGATTTTATTTTCATGGTTTATAATTATTTAAAAGTTGCGTTAATGCTAGAACATGTACATTGATTTTACGTGGCGGTACCGAACAATTTTTGGAAGAAACTGAGCTTCGTTACATGATGCTACAATGATTGTGCAGCGTACAATTAAACATGATTCTGTTGTTGCTGGTAAGTCAAAACACAAATTGAAAAAAATGTCTAATCTTAAATTGTTAAGTAATATAATGAAGAGATTGTGCCAACTCTGGAAGAAAAAACTATACAATTTGTGTCAGTGAAATGATAATTATTGCTTTTGGTTTTTAGTTTTGAGGCATCGTCTTCGAGTGCCTTCTGATCGTAAATGCCGTTTCTTTTGCCAACTACCTGTAAGGCGTTAACCTGATCAGTAACGTCGCCGTAGACTCGTTCAGTGTAATGTAGCTCAGCTCTATAACAAAACAATCAAAACATGTTTGTACACCAAAGTAAACGAGGGACTCAATGGGTTGATAAGCGACAAAGCTTTATAGCTTCAGAGCTTCCGCTACCCAATTGTCAACCTCGTCTACGCGAGAGGAATCCTGTTACAAATATGAATGTATCAAATACATATCTGGCAGGCGAGGCTCTGCCGACCCCAAGTTCCTCGTGGAACCAGGGGGTGGGGGCGGGATGGCTTAGAAGGTTTAATGTGATCATATTAATCGTTCCCGAGATGGTTGTTATTGTTTTTGTTGTTGTAGCAGTTCTTCACCCCATCCAATAGTTCTAACCGACCACAAATTGTCATCAATGTCCTCTAACGGGAGTCCGAGGAAACTGGCTTTTCAACAGGGGTGGACCATAATGAGAGGGATGTTAGAGGCGTTTGTTCCACATTACAATTGAAGGGATGGTTGGTGTCATGTGGGGACATATTGCAAGCAGGGATATTTTGTATATCGGGGTTTTTTCTGGATAGGTAAGAGTTTAACTTGTTACAGTATCCAGATCGAAGTTGGGCTAGAGTGACTCGCGTTTCCCTAGGGAGTGTGCGTTCCTCTTCTGCAAGTTTTGGGTACTGTTCTTTGAGTACGGGATTCACTGGGCAATTCCTGGATAAAGTTCCGACGCCTGTTCGTGGAGTTCGCTGACGACCTGCTTGTGTTTTTGGCTTCATACGGCTGTGTTCTCAGGTGCCGTATTTCCTCATTGTGCCTACGGAGGTGATTCCTTAAGCCCCTGGGCGGTGTTGGATCATCAATCAGATGTCTGTTGGAATACCCAGGTTTCTGTATATTCAACAGAAACTGTTTGGTTAGCATTTCACTTATTTCCCTTATTGGGAGTTTTCTCACCTCATTGTGTAGGTGGTGTTCTGAGGACATAAGTAGACTACCTGTGGCGGTTCTGAGGGCAGTTTTTTGGCAGGCCTGTAGCTTCTTCCAGTGGGTAATCTTTAGGCTTAGCGACAATATCGGGGACGCGTAGCATGCTATCGGCAGTTCAGTTGCTTTGTAAGTGGTACTGAGCGTTTCTTTATTATCATTATTTTTCCTTATTAAGCCCCCAGCTTGTTAGGGGATCAGAATATACCCGCGGTAGATATGCCTGTCTTCAGAGGCGACTAAAATACCAGATTCAAGGGGCTGTGTAGCGCAACCCTTCAGGTTGCCAGCGCAATATATAGCTTCTCCAAACCCAAATGTCAGCATCACCTATTCGCGGCGAATCCTGTTTCACTAACAGACGAGGTTCCTCATGGAACTTGGGGGTGGGGAGGGAGGGAATGCCCTGAAGGTTTAATGTGGCCACATAAATCGTTCCCGAGATGGTCAGACTAGCACCTTAATGGTGATGTGGTATCGGAGCGTACCGGACCTGTATCCGGCAAAGGACAATCACATCGATAACACTCCCCAAAGCTTTGGGGGAGCAACCTTATCGCTAAAACAACAACAACAGCGTTTTTTTATCTTTTCCCCAAGTACTGCCAGAAAGAGATTTGTGCATTTTATTACGGCTCTGGATTTTCGGTACAATTGCGGCTGAATGCTCACCAAAATATAGATCCTGATCGAACGTGACACCCAAGATTTTGGGGTGTAAGACAGTCGGTAGCGTAGTGCCATTGACGTGGACGTTGAAAATGGTCGACATTTGGGACGTCCATGTTGTAAATAAGGTCGCCGATGATTTTATTAGTTTTGAGTATTCGATTGCTGCTATCCGTAAAGAAGTATTCTTACGTCTGGCATGATATTTTTCAAAGATTTTTGAATAAGATGTCAATTTTATTTCAATATAAAATTTAACTTAATTAGTTTGATTGTTTATTACTTAAGTTTTTACTTTAAATTTTGTTTTTTTTTTCTTGTTATATGTATTGTAACGAATTTACTACAATTCCTCTTATTTCAAATCTTCAACTAAGGTTCGAATCACTAAACTGTTGAATAAATAACACCACTATTCAGTAATGCAAAATGGTCTTTATTAAAGTACTTCACAATAAATAACTCTATTATTGCTCGACAGATAGCGTGCTTAATCAAAACTGATTCTCGCGCCTCTACTGGTGTCGCCTTTTATACTGTTTGGTTTACGCGTTGACATTTCTAGGCGGTTCTGTACTAGAATCTACTAGTTGGTTATCTGCTATAGGTTTCTCAGCTATAACTACAGATGCACAATTTTTATAGCTTCTCTCACAGCTCATACGCGTGTGTTGTGAGAGACACTTCCACAATTATATTGCATATCTCAGATAAGATATCTGCATGTGTTTGTGCGTTGCTTCTCCGCTGCGTGTACGTACATATGTGTAGACATAATGATTGAATTATTTATGTAAGTACATAATGATTGATTTATGGATGTGCATACAAGTCACTCTTAGCATCGGCATAGAGATGACAGTACCCCTTAATGTTGCTAATATTTGTAACAGTATTGTATCTTATGTGTAGCTTTGTGTCTGTGTTGACTTTAATAAATAAACAAATGATTTAGTCGGTGATAATTTTAGGTTTCGCGAGGTGAAAAGACTGGAGAGATCAGGGAGGTAGCCGTTTATTTTGTTGCATAGCTCATCGATCTGTGGACCTGGGCCTGTGGCCATTTTTGTGCAGTCATCGGCTTAGGAAACGATAGTAACACCTTCTGGTGGCGAAAGTAGCTTAGATATGTAGAAATTAAACAAAAGTGGGGATAGGACACCACCCTGTGGCACCCCTTGTTTAACCTTCCTTGGTTTAGATGTTTCGTTTCTAAATTGCACTGATGCCTGGCGTCCCCCCAGATAAATTGCGGTCCACTTTTTAAGACTTGGGGGAAGGGTAGACCCTTCCAGGTCTTGCAGTAGCGTGCCATGGTTGACCGTATCAAAAGCTTTTGATAGGTCTAGCGTAACGAGTACTGTTCTATGGTGGGGGTTTTGATTTAAACCGCAATTTATCTGGGTGCTGATGGCATTTACCGCGGTGGTGGTGCTATGGAGTTTCCTGAAGCCATGCTGATGACAGGCTAGCTGCAAATTTGCTTTGAAGTGGGGGAGCAAAATGGCTTCAAGCGGCTTTGCTACTGGCGATAGGAGAGATAACGGGCGATACGACTCTCCTATGTTAGCTGGTTTCTCAGGCTTTAGCAGCGGGACCTTGGTCATTTCTCTTTCACTAGGCTCTAATGCATCGGTATAGCTATGCCGTATGGACCCACTGCTTTGGATGGTTTAGCATGACCAATGGCATCCTCAACCTCTTTGTTGGTGATGGTAGTTGGGGACGCGCTGAATTTATGTTTGTGCGCGTGTCTGTTAGCCCTCCGTCTAGCTTTGTCCACCGTAGAATGCATTATATATTGTCGGCAGAAAGCGCTCGCGCATTTTTTCGCATCCGACAGCACTTTATTGCCAAAGGCGATAGAAATTTTGTCATTGTGCTTAGACGGATTCGATAGGGATTGTGGGAAGGATATAACGAATTAAATGGGGTTACACTGAAATGACAGTCCTTGGTCGGGAAAAATCCCGAGTCGCTCCGGTACATAGAACCAACTGCCTTGGGAAGCGCAGTCGGTAGCGTAATGTCATATGGTTGACATTTGGCGCGTCCACGTTTTAAATAAGGTCACCGATTATTTGGTTGGTGACAATATCAGGTTTCGGGAGGCGACAAAACTGGAGAGATCGGGGGATAGCTGTTTATTTTATTACAAAGCTCATCGATGTAGGAAACAACAGCATAGGCGTAGAAGCAATAGTGACTCCTTCTGGTGGCGAAGATAACTATTGATGTGCAGAAGTTAAACAGAAGTAGGGATAGGACACCGGTTTGAATATGAGATTTTTTTAAGTTATTGCAAAATAAGCGTTGAAGATTTTAAATATCTTACGAGATACCTTCGTTCATGTTTCTAGGAATGAAAAATGAGACCTATTCAAACTCAATTTTCACCAGGACAAATGAATTTTTAATAAGGGGTTTTTTGGCTAGGCGATGCAATATTGTCGCAATTTAAATATTATTTTAAAATTCTTAAATATCTGGTTTTGCATCTAGGCGCCTCATGTATAATATTCTTTATTTGGAAAAAAATACTAAATCTAATGATATGTTTTAAATAAATGTTTATATTATATGTTATGTTTGGTTATTATAATTAAAAATAAATATTGAAAATTCAATTTTTTTGGTTGATATTTTATTCACCTGGCTGCTGCAGGTAAAGTAAATCGGCAGGTAAAATTCAAGTTATATTTCGCCTATATAAATGGTAAAACCGCAGTAAAATTGATTGTCAAATGACTCGAAAAT
The DNA here is from genome assembly GCF_040869045.1 of Eurosta solidaginis. NCBI lineage: Eukaryota > Metazoa > Arthropoda > Insecta > Diptera > Tephritidae > Eurosta > Eurosta solidaginis. The sequence continues at coordinate 192,459,543 of NC_090324.1, forward strand.
GTTGAGTGAAATGACCGAAAATATGACCGCCATTTGATGCGCATTGTGGCGTATGTGAGCAGAACAGTGCTATGCTCACATCCTATAAGTGGGAGCGGAATGCACAATCACATAAATAGGTACGAAATGGGAAGGAACTGTAAAAAATCGACTCTCGCCAATGCAAATGTGACTAAAATTTAGCAAGGGGAGTGACCGCACTATGACCGCAAAATTACTAGTCAGATGACGTGGAGCATTTTTGCAGGGTAATATTTGTTTAAGGAATCATGCCACATTTAATGTGGGGCTGGCGAGCACCAATTATGCTGCCAATTCTCCTGTTGTCAGAGCTCTTAAAGAGTTTAATTTGCTTCCGAACTCTTCAGTTTTGGATTTCTCCTTTTATGAAAATAGGTTTAAAATGCTACTTAATGATCAGTTAAGTTAGTTGGTATTTGCCTACATTTGTAATCAGTCTGTAAGAAATGTAACAATTTCAAGATTAAATAAATAAATAAACAAATGTTAATCTGTCTTTCCAAAAATGGTCAGCCACAAGTGAGGAAAGTAAACTACTAAAACAAGAGAAGAAAACCCTGGTACAAAGACGTTTGCGTGAAGAACTAGGATTGATCATCGACAAACCAATACAAGTAAGTGGTAATACTAATGACGATAATACTGCCAGAAGATTTTTCACAAAGCAAGCTGCTCTGCTGAAATTACAGGTTTAGATATAAATTTGATTAAACGACTTTACATAATTCTGCAAGCTCATTTATCGGGTGTAATGATAAATGCTGACAAATTTGGCAGTTATGCTATGGAGACTGCCAGGATCTATGTGAGCATTTATGAATGGTACTACATGCCATCTTCAGTTCACAAAATTTTGACATTGCCATAAAGCATTTTGCAGTACTTTCTATTGGTCAACTTTCTGAAGTGGCACAAGAATCTCGTTATAAAGATTATAAAAAATTTCGTCTACATTATGCTAGAAAATGCTGAAGATCCGCTACAAACTTTTCTTCATACTTCAATTCCTTACATAATCAGCATTAGAAAACTGTATACTAAAAACGTGAAGGAACTTGATGAAGACACTTTAGATCTTTTGAAAGTGAACGAATTAATTTTAGATCCCGAAGTTCATCAAGTATAAATAACATAATAAGCATATACTAGTATCGCCTGTGGTAGAAATTTTTTTTTTTCAACTTAGTCTATGGATCCAGTGTTGGGGGTTGTGCAATGATGCGTTAATAGTTGAGCAGTTAGTGGAGATATAGCAAACTGGTCTAACTTACTCATCAAAATTTTGAATTTGAACTAAGACGTTATAATTTTTGATTGCATTTTCTATAAATATTTCAAATGTATAATATTTTGGTTTGGGTTCGAACGAAGAAAATAATTCATCCATGTTCGTTTCAGCAAAAATTCAGTACGATTTATTATAACAAAAATGGATGTACATTACAGATGATATTTGTTGTGTATTAGATTAATTCATGTATTTATTGTAGTATTAAACGTTCTGGCGATTTAGTATACGTATGTTAAATGTGTGTGCGTGCAATACACTTCCCAAAGCAATATCGGACGAGAGCGTTACATGTATACACACAAACTTCGATTTTGTTTCGAGATAAGCACTTTCCGAAGCAATATTGGACGAGAACCTTCCTCTTCGCCATAGTACAGGTCTACAAGTAGGATATGAAGCAGCGCGCACATACACAGCCACGCTCACCTGATAAAATGCTTGTTCTTGTTCGTTTTTTGTGTGGATGCTATTTGGCACTGTTGTACTTCTTATTATTTATTTTTATTTATTTATTTATTTATTACGACTCTAAGAGCCTAGTTCAAAACATAAAAATATGATTGCATTAATTAACATGTGTACTTAATCTAAATTTTTAAATTAAAGAAAAAATTTTAATTATGACACATGTATCACTAATGCATTTAAATCTCAATGACTATATCATTTAATGGGTCTAGATTTGGTGTAGTCATACAACCGGCTGCTAAATAAGTTTCTATCACAATTTTTTATATATTCAGGTAGTTCGTTGAAGTATTTCAACCCTTTGTAAAAAAGACTATTTTGTTCCGATTCTGTTTTATAATTTGGCAATTTAAAATTATTTCTCTGCCTTGTATTTATATCATGGACCTCGTAATTAAATGTAATACCTGTTCTGAGATACTCTGGCAAAATTCCGTGCTTTATATTATAAATAAATTTAATTGTGTTAAAGAATATTTGTTGTTTAACGCTCATCCAATTTAAACTTAGAAGCATGTCTTTTATAGGAGTATCATAACGTTTGCTTAAAATAAAGCGCATTGCTTTATTTTGCATTTTTTGCAACTTATCAATTTGCGAATCTTTTATAATAAAAAATATTGTTGAGCAATAAATAAAGTAAGGCTAAACTATGGATCTATAAACCTTTACTTTGTAATAATTACTTAAGTTTTTACAAGTTCTTTGAATAAACCATAATTTTTTTGCTATTTTACTTACTGAATAGTAGTAATTTTAAGTCTGTTTGTACACAGCCAGATATAAAGTGCGTTTAAGTCACTTTGTAACTTGATTCGTATATCATTTTCATTTTTGCCATTTATAGAAATTAGAGCATCATCAGCGAAAAGTTTTATGGAGCTGAATTTCAAAACAGAATTTATATCATTAATATAAATGTTGAATAAAATTGGTGCAAGAACAGAGCCTTGGGGTAGGCCAATCTTAACATCCACTTCGTCTGATATTATCGAACCAATTACTGTTCTTTGTTTGCGATTTGTTAAGAAAACTTTAAACCAATCCAGTTCAATATCCCTAATACCAATTCCTTCCAATTTTCCTAATAATATTTTTTTATCTATAGTTTCGAAGGCCCTTTTAAGATCAATGAAAACTGCTATTATCGCCTTTTTATACTCAGTTGAGCAGAGCTCACAGAGTATATTAACTTTGATTAGATAACGGTTGGTTGTACAGGTATAAAGCAATCCAGATAGATGTAGACTTCCATATATCAAAATCATCAGTATCGAAAAAAAATTTGATTGAGCCATGTCCGTCCGTCCGTCCGTCTGTCCCTTAACACGATAACTTGAGTAAATTTTGAGGTATCTTGATGAAATTTGATATGTAGATTCCTGCGCACTCATCTCAGATCGCTATTTAAAATGAACGATATCGGACTATAACCACCCCACTTTTTCGATATCGAAAATTTCGAAAAACCGAAAAAATGCGATAATTCATTGCCAAAGGCGGCTAAAGCGATGAAACTTGGTAGATGGGTTGGCGTTATGACGCAGAATAGAAAATTAGTAAGATTTTGGACAATGGGCGTGGCACCGCCCACTTTTACAAGAAGGTAATTTAAAAGTTTTGCAAGCTGTAATTTGACAGTCGTTAAAGATATCATGATGAAATTTGGCAGGAGCGTTACTACTATTACTATATATGTGCTAAATAAAAATTAGCAGAATTGGATGAAGAACACGCCCACTTTTTAAAAAAAATTTTTTTAAATTCAAATATTAACAAAAAATTTAATATCTTTACTGTATATAAGTAAATTAAGTCAAAATTCAACTCCAGTAATGATATGATGCAACAAAATACAAAAATATAAGAAAATTTCAAAATGGGCGGGGCTCCGCCCATTTTCATTAAGTTTGTCTAGAATACTTTTAATGCCATAAGTCGAACAAAAATTTACTAATCCTTCTCAAATTTGGTAGTGGCATAGATTCTATGACGGTAACTGTTCTCTGTGAAAATGGGCGAAATCGGTGGAAGCCACGCCCAGTTTTTATACACAGTCCACCGTCTGTCCTTCCGCTCGGCCGTTAAAACAATAACTTGAGCAAAAACCGATATACTTTTACTAAACTTAGCCCACGTACTTATCTGAACTCACTTTATCTTGGTATAAAAAATGGCCGAAATCCGACCATAACCACGCCCACTTTATCGATATCGAAAATTACGAAAAATGAAAAAATGCCGTAATTCTATACCAAATACGAAAAAAGGGATGAAACATGGTAACTGGATTGGTTTATTGACACAAAATATAACTTTGGAAAAAACTTTGTAAAATGGGTGTGACACCTACCATATTAAGTAGAAGAAAATGAAAAAGTTCTACAAGGCGAAATCAACAGGCCTTGGAATCTTGGCAGGAATACTGTTAGTGGTATTGCATATATAAATAAATTAGCAGTACCCGACAGATGATTTTCTGGATCACCTGGTCCACATTTTGGTCGATATCGCCAGAACGCCCTCACATATACATCTAAGGGCCACTCGCTTTTAAAACCCTCATTAATACCTTTAATTTGATATCCATATCGTACAAACACATTCTAGAGTCACCCTTGGCCCACCCTAATGGCGATATCTCGAAAAGGCGTCCACCTATAGACCTAATGCCCACTCCCTCTTAAAATGCTCAGTAACACCTTTCGTTTGATACCCATATCGTACAAACATTCTAGAGTCACCCCTGGCCCACCCTAATGGCGATATCTCGAAAAGGCGTCCACCTATAGACCTAATGTCCACTCCCTCTTAAAATGCTCAGTAACAACTTTCGTTTGATACCCATATCGTACAAACATTCTAGAGTCACCCCTGGCCCACCCTAATGGCGATATCTCGAAAAGGCGTCCACCTATAGACCTAATGCCCCCTCCTTCTTAAAATGCTCAGTAACACCTTTCGTTTGATACCCATATCGTACAAACATTCTAGAGTCACCCCTGGCCCACCCTAATGACGATATCTCGAAAAGGCGTCCACCTATAGACCTAATGCCCACTCCCTCTTAAAATGTTCAGTAAAACCTTTCGTTTGATACCCATATCGTACAAACATTCTAGAGTCACCCTTGGTCCACCTTTATGGCGATATCTCGAAAGGGCGTCCACCTATAGAACTAAGGATTACTCCCTATTAAAATACTCATTACCACCTTTCATTTGATACCCATATCGTACAAACACATTCTAGAGTCACCCCTGGCCCACCCTAATGGCGATATCTCGAAAAGGCGTCCACCTATAGACCTAATGCCCACTCCCTCTAAAAATGCTTAGTAACACCTTTCGTTTGATACCCATATCGTACAAACATTCTAGAGTCACCCCTGGCCCACCCTAATGGCGATATCTCGAAAAGGCGTCCACCTATAGACCTAATGCCCACTCCCTCCTAAAATGCTCAGTAACACCTTTCGTTTGATACCCATATCGTTCAAACACATTCTAGAGTCACCCCTGGCCCACCCTAATGACGATATCTCGAAAAGGCGTCCACCTATAGACCTCATGCCTACTCCCTCTTAAAATGCTCAGTAACACCTTACGTTTGATACCCATATCGTACAAACATTCTAGAGTCACCCTTGGTCCACCTTTATGGCGATATCTCGAAAAGGCGTCCACCTATAGAACTAAGGATTACTCCCTTTTAAAATACTCATTACCATCTTTCATTTGATACCCATATCATACAAACACATTCTAGAGTCACCCCTTGCCCACCCTAATGGCGACATTTCGAAAAGGCGTCCACCTATAGACCTAATGCCCACTCCCTCTTAAAATGCTCAGTAACACTTTTCGTTTGATACCCATATCGTACAAACATTCTAGAGTCACCCCTGGCCCACCCTAATGGCGATATCTCGAAAAGGCGTCCACCTATAGACCTAATGCCCACTCCCTCTTAAAATGCTCAGTAACACCTTTTATTTGATTCCCATATCGTACAAACACATTCTAGAGACACCCCTGGTTCACCTTTATGGCGATATCTCGAAACGGCGTCCACCTATGGAACTAAGGAGGACTCCTTTTCAAAATACTCATTAACAGCTTTCATTTGATACCCATATCGTACAAACATATTCTAGAGTCACCCCTGGTCACCTATAGAACGAAAGCCCATTCCCTTTTAAAATACTCATTACCACCTTTCATTTGATACCCATATCGTACAAACATATTCTAGAGTCACCCCTGGTCCACCTCAATGGCGATATCTCGAAAAGGCGTCCACCGATAGACCTAAGGCCCACTCCCTCTTAAAATGCTCAGTAACACCTTTCATTTGATACCCATATCGTACAAACAAATTCTAGAGTCAGCCCTTGTCTACCTTTATGGCGATATCCCTAAATGGCGTCCATTCATAGAACTATGGCCTACTCTCTCTTAAAATACTCTTTAATACCTTCCATTTGATACACGTGTCATACAACCACATTCCAGCGTTACCCTAGGTTCATTTTCCTACATGGTGATTTTCCTTATTTAGTCTCCATAGCTCTCAACTGAGTATGTAATGTTCGGTTACACCCGAACTTAGCCTTCCTTACTTGTTATTATTAAGTTCTTCTTTCCATTCAGCTAAAACCATATTCAAAGCTGTTTCACAGGAATGTTTTTTTCTAAATCCTGATTGTTGAGGTATGAGTATATTTTTTTCTTCCAAGTATTGAACCAACTGGTTTTTTACCACAAGTTCTAAAATCTTTTCATCACTGGTCAGTGTATTTATCGGACGTAACTCCTCTGCTTTTATTGTGTTATTAACTTTTTCGATTGGCACAATGGTAGAAGTTTTCCAAATACCCGGAACTATGCCACTACTTAAACTTTCATTTATGATTTGCGCATAGAAGTATCCCAGATATGATATCATGTCTTTAAGAACACCATCTGCTTTTAATTTTAAATTGGATGGTTTCATGATCTGATATTTGGTGTTCATCTAACTTTTCAGATACTATATCGTCAGTATTCGAAAAGAGTAAATCAATTTTAGTTTTAGATATCTCAGTTATACGGATATTAGGTCCAAGAAAAGTGTAGTAGCTGCTAACGAAAACTGTGTAAAATTTTTATTGCAAATTTACAAAGAAATATTCTTATTAACTTTCAAATGAGCACTTAATTACACCCCTCTATAAAATCCATATGTTTGGATAATTTTAATTAACAAATTGTGATAATTTATTACCGGGGAAGATTGCTAAAACACGGCCAAAACCGTCGAGAGGGGTATTAATAGACACTTTTTTGCCTCGCTTCCAATAATTAAAATACTTTTTCGTCTTTGAACTATAGATAATAGGACAAAACGCGTCTTTTCATTTCTCTTTCCACATTTTTGGACGGGTTATTGCAGCCGACCTCGGTTTCAAACTGTTTTTCGCGGAGAACTTTTGAACGGGTAGAAAAATTTAGCACTCGTGTTTCTATTCTTAATGCTGCAATAACTACGTGTCCTCAGATACCCCAATTCAAGACTTTTGTATAATTTTCTGTAGGACGCATATAGGTACAATACATTTTCATACTAAATTCGTAAAAAAAAATGTATCATCACGGCAACCCATATCTGATATTCCGCTCCTTTTTTTGTTTCCCTGCGTCTATTCCACGACAGCAACCCCGGTAATTTTAACACTTCGTTCAGTGTCAAACGCATGTTCCACGCAGGTTCCACTGAGTTCCACACTAGTTTGATACTGACCGAAGTGTCAAACGGCAGTGTGTTAGAAAGAGAAAGGAATTGTTTCCTTCTCATACATATCATACTTGTAAACCTGTACTATGCTCTTCGCAAGCTCGAAGCCAATTGAATTTAAAAATGATCGGCAAAATGAACTTAGGCAAAATTTAGAGAAAATTTTAAAGAAGTGTTGCAGCTTAACATAAAATGTACATTTACAGACATGTTTTAAGTAGTAGTAAATTACATTGCAGGTATGTTACATATTGCTTAAATAGAATAATTGCAGGTATGTTACATTACTTAGATAGAATACATATGATTGAATTACGAAAGGCAGCCTTGTTACAAATGTAATTATAATATTTTGGTATGGAGCTCCTTAAACGAAAATATAAAAGATATGTAAAATCAAACAAATTGACATAGAATTATGGTGAAATTACTTGAAATTGAATTGAAAATTTTCTTTTTCCAAACCACCCGGGAGGGACGCCGTTGGCGTGCTACCGAAGTTAATTTTGGGCGCTCGGTTCCCCACTAGGCCTATATCACCCATATAAACTACATATACATATATCGCCCATTTACTTCAATACTGTCATAATTCAAAAAATACGAATTTTTAGTTAAAAACTAAGAAATGTGCTAAAGGAATTTAGCCTATTTCGCGCCACCCGTTAGGTATGCAATTGGCGCATTACCAAGGTTAATTTTATATGAATACATATGTAATATGTAAACGAAAACGAAAATTTCGAATAGAATAGAGGATAACAATTTTTGTTGTTATTCATTAATCCTACTTCTATTCTGGTTCGTGCCAATTGATATTCACAACACTGCGACATCTGTTGCAGAATGGCTGTGAAAATTGGACTTGTTTGTTGGCAATGCTGCCGTAGTGTCATATTTTATTGACACTTTCCCCGTGCTCTTGAATGTATTAACAATTTTTGTTGTTATATCGGCCTACTGATTTTAAGATCGCGGGTTCGAATCGAGCTCAAGGCCTAACAATAATTTTTTATCATTATTATTGTTATGATAAATTTTTTCTTAATTGAAAAAATTTTTAAATTAGAATAGAAGAAAGAACAAATTTAGACAACTGCCAAAGCTCGTTGTATAGATCCATTTCGGGAACTGCTAAATTCCTTCATCGGCAACGGTTAGGCGCCGCTGCTATAACCATTCAGCCATCACAGCGGTTTTTTGTTTGTCTTCATTAATCCTACTTCTATTCTGGTTCGTGCCAATTGATATTCACAACACTGCGACATCTGTTGCAGAATGGCTGTGAAAATTGGACTTGTTTGTTGGCAATGCTGCCGTAGTGTCATATTTTATTAACACTTTCCCCGTGCTCTGGGATGTATTAACAATTTTTGTTGTTATATCGGCCTACTGATTTTAAGATCGCGGGTTCGAATCGAGCTCAAGGCCTAACAATAATTTTTTATCATTATTATTGTTATGATAAATTTTTTCTTAATTGAAAAAATTTTTAAATTAGAATAGAAGAAAGAACAAATTTAGACAACTGCCAAAGCTCGTTGTATAGATCCATTTCGGGAACTGCTAAATTCCTTCATCGGCAACGTTTAGGCGCCGCTGCTATAACCATTCAGCCATCACAGCGGTTTTTTGTTTGTCTTCATTAATCCTACTTCTATTCTGGTTCGTGCCAATTGATATTCACAACACTGCGACATCTGTTGCAGAATGGCTGTGAAAATTGGACTTGTTTGTTGGCAATGCTGCCGTAGTGTCATATTTTATTGACACTTTCCCCGTGCTCTGGGATGTATTAACAATTTTTGTTGTTATATCGGCCTACTGATTTTAAGATCGCGGTTTCGAATCGAGCTCAAGGCCTAACAATAATTTTTTATCATTATTATTGTTATGATAAATTTTTTCTTAATTGAAAAAATTTTTAAATTAGAATAGAAGAAAGAACAAATTTAGACAACTGCCAAAGCTCGTTGTATAGATCCATTTCGGGAACTGCTAAATTCCTTCATCGGCAACGTTTAGGCGCCGCTGCTATAACCATTCAGCCATCACAGCGGTTTTTTGTTTGTCTTCATTAATCCTACTTCTATTCTGGTTCGTGCCAATTGATATTCACAACACTGCGACATCTGTTGCAGAATGGCTGTGAAAATTGGACTTGTTTGTTGGCAATGCTGCCGTAGTGTCATATTTTATTGACACTTTCCCCGTGCTCTGGGATGTATTAACAATTTTTGTTGTTATATCGGCCTACTGATTTTAAGATCGCGGGTTCGAATCGAGCTCAAGGCCTAACAATAATTTTTTATCATTATTATTGTTATGATAAATTTTTTCTTAATTGAAAAAATTTTTAAATTAGAATAGAAGAAAGAACAAATTTAGACAACTGCCAAAGCTCGTTGTATAGATCCATTTCGGGAACTGCTAAATTCCTTCATCGGCAACGTTTAGGCGCCGCTGCTATAACCATTCAGCCATCACAACGGTTTTTTGTTTGTCTTCATTAATCCTACTTCTATTCTGGTTCGTGCCAATTGATATTCACAATACTGCGACATCTGTTGCAGAATGGCTGTGAAAATTGGACTTGTTTGTTGGCAATGCTGCCGTAGTGTCATATTTTATTGACACTTTCCCCGTGCTCTGGGATGTATTAACAATTTTTGTTGTTATATCGGCCTACTGATTTTAAGATCGCGGGTTCGAATCGAGCTCAAGGCCTAACAATAATTTTTTATCATTATTATTGTTATGATAAATTTTTTCTTAATTGAAAAAATTTTTAAATTAGAATAGAAGAAAGAACAAATTTAGACAACTGCCAAAGCTCGTTGTATAGATCCATTTCGGGAACTGCTAAATTCCTTAATCGGCAACGTTTAGGCGCCGCTGCTATAACCATTCAGCCATCACAGCGGTTTTTTGTTTGTCTTCATTAATCCTACTTCTATTCTGGTTCGTGCCAATTGATATTCACAACACTGCGACATCTGTTGCAGAATGGCTGTGAAAATTGGACACTATGACACAAATGACACTACGGCAGCATTGCCAACAAACAAGTCCAATTTTCACAGCCATTCTGCAACAGATGTCGCAGTGTTGTGAATATCAATTGGCACGAACCAGAATAGAAGTAGGATTAATGAAGACAAACAAAAAACCGCTGTGATGGCTGAATGGTTATAGCAGCGGCGCCTAAACGTTGCCGATGAAGGAATTTAGCAGTTCCCGAAATGGATCTATACGACGAGCTTTGGCAGTTGTCTAAATTTGTTCTTTCTTCTATTCTAATTTAAAAATTTTTTCAATTAAGAAAAAATTTATCATAACAATAATAATGATAAAAAATTATTGTTAGGCCTTGAGCTCGATTCGAACCCGCGATCTTAAAATCAGTAGGCCGATATAACAACAAAAATTGTTAATACATCCCAGAGCACGGGGAAAGTGTCAATAAAATATGACACTACGGCAGCATTGCCAACAAACAAGTCCAATTTTCACAGCCATTCTGCAACAGATGTCGCAGTGTTGTGAATATCAATTGGCACGAACCAGAATAGAAGTAGGATTAATGAAGACAAACAAAAAACCGCTGTGATGGCTGAATGGTTATAGCAGCGGCGCCTAAACGTTGCCGATGAAGGAATTTAGCAGTTCCCGAAATGGATCTATACAACGAGCTTTGGCAGTTGTCTAAATTTGTTCTTTTTTCTATTCTAATTTAAAAATTTTTTCAATTAAGAAAAAATTTATCATAACAATAATAATGATAAAAAATTATTGTTAGGCCTTGAGCTCGATTCGAACCCGCAATAGAGGATAACTTCATAAAAAATAAAGTTAAAATATAAAAAAATTATGTAATGGGAAAGAAGGCAGAGTTTACTAAACAACATATTGCTTTATACAATGGTTTTCGTTATTGCTATTTAGAAAAAAATTGCAAAGTTTAGAAACGGCGATGGTTACTAGGACATGTTTCTGAATTTCACTTCTTCATCAGCTAGCTTCTCGGGAGCTGAGTATTGAACTCGAATCTCCAGTATTCATACCAGTGTAACGGCAGATGCCTTTAACCACTCAGCCATATGAATACCCCGCTGTTCGCTCTGCAATTGGTCTCTAAGTGCCTTTCCCTGCAAAAATCGCGAGTACTCCCCGCATGCTCCAAAATTAACCACAATTCATACAAAAAATATGGTCCAATTAACATTGCGATGTCCTAGGACGGGACCATATACTCCAGCTCCGCATTACATCAGAGTAATCCATGGAGTACCCACAGTCCAATAAACATCGTGTAGTGATTACAATCGTTAAAAACGAGCAATGATCGGCTTACAATATGTTCGTGTAGAAATATGAGTTGGTCCATTGCTGCATTAGAGTGGAGTACAATGGTAAGTACTCCAGTGGACCACATGATCCAACGATTTTTGCAGGGTTGTTCTAATTCCTTTTATTTACCATGTAAGGCAGATATAATTTTATATGCTGTTTTAACCTAATGGTGTTGAATTTTTAGGCGCGCTTAAAAGCTTAGAAACACTCGTGTGGATTTTAACAGTATTTGTTTTTGATACTTCCACTGTTACCTTATATCAATGTAATCATATGCATTTAATTAGTGAGTCTGGCTCATATTGCTTTATACAATGGTTTTTGTTATTGATATTTAGAGTAAAATTGCAAAGTCTACAAAACGGCGATGATTACTAGGACATGTTTCTGAATTTCACTTCTTCATCAGCTAGCTTCTCGGGAGCTGAGTATTGAACTCGAATCACCAACATTCATACCAGTGTAACGGCAGATGCCTCTAACCAATCAGCTATATGAATGCCGCGCTGTTCGCTCTGCAATCGGTCTCTAAGTGTTGCCCTTGTTGTAATTCATTTTATTCATCATGTAAAGTAGATATAATTCTATATGCTGTTTTAACCAAATGGTGTTGATTATTTAGACGCCATTAGAAGCATAGTAACATTCATTTGGATTTTAATAGTATTTGTTTTTAATACTTCCACTGTTACCTTATATCAATGTATTCATATGTATGTAATTAGCGAGTCTGGCTCATATTGCTTTATACTATGGTTTTTGTTATTGATATTTAGAGAAAAATTGCAAAATTGATTACATTGATATAGGGTAACAGTGGAAGTATCATAAACAAATACTGTTAAATTCCAAACGAATGTTACTAAGCTTTTAAGCGCGCCAAAAAATTCAACACCATTAGGTTAAAACAGCATACAGAATTATATCCACCATACATGGTGAATAAAATGAACTGCAACAAATGCAACACTTAGAGACCAATTGCAGAGGGAACAGCGGGGCATTCATATAGTTGAGTGATTAAAGGCATCTGCCTTTACACTGGTGTGAATGTTGGAGACTCGAGTTCAATACTCAGCTCCCGAAAAGCTAGCTGATGAAGAAATGAAATTCAGAAACATGTCCTAGTAACCATCGCAGTTTGTAAACTTTGCAATTTTTCTCTAAATATCAATAAAAAAAAACCATTGTATAAAGCAATATGAGCCAGACTCCCTAATTGCATACATATTATTACATTGATATAAGGTAACAGTGGAAATATGAAAAACCAATACTGTTAAAATCCAAACGAATGTTACTAAGCTTTTAAGCGCCTATAGAATTATATCCACCTTACATTGTGAATAAAATTAATTACAACAAAGGCAGCACTTAGAGACCAGTTGCAGAGCGAACAGACGGGCATCCATATGGCTGAGTGGTTAAAGGCATCTGCCTTTACACTGGTATGAATGTTGGAGATTCGAGTTCAATACTCAGCTCCTGAGAAGCTAGCTGATGAAGAACTGAAATTCAGAAACATGTCCTAGTAACCATCGCCGTTTTGTAGACTTTGCAATTTTACTCTAAATATCAATAACAAAAACCATTGTATAAAGCAATATGAGCCAGACTCACTAATTAAATGCATATGATTACATTGATATAAGGTAACAGTGGAAGTATCAAAAACAAATACTGTTAAAATCCACACCAATGTCCTAGTAACCAAAGCCGTTTGTAAACCTTGCAACTTTTCTCTAAATATCAATATAAAAATATGTAAAGTCAAATGAAATTGGCATTGTATTATGGTGAAATGCTTTGAAATTGATTTGAAAATTTGCTTTTTCCACACCACCCGTGAGGTACGCAGTTGGCGCCTTACCGAATTTAGTTTTGGGTGCTCGGCTCCCCAGTAGGCCTATATAACCAATATAAACTACATATACATATAATATATATATATATATATATATTTAAAATAAAAATTTAAAATAAAATATTCCAGATAAGATAAAGTGTAACAACTCAACAAATTATAAAATATCTAAATATTAATAAATCAAAACTTAACACAACAACAAATATATAAATCATATATGTGGGATCTGGCATGGTGGCATCACCAACCAATCCACCAATTCACCAACGAACGGCAAGAATGGCAACCCCTGCAAGGGATAATGAGTAAGAATACGAGAGGCAACATAGTTAGCTAGTGAGAGTCGGTTAAAGAGTTAGTGGTAGTCATCTAAATTTGTTGGTCGGTTGTTGTCGTGTGCGCTTGCATAAGAGCAAAAATACTTAGTTAGTGCCAACAACTGTATAGAAATACACCATACTTATTTAATACTTATCTTTTACCTGACTTTAACTAATCAACATTAGTTCTAATTCAATGTACTTATTACTTTAAATATCATTTAATAAACATTATTATTAACTAAACTATGTGGTGCGTGTGTAACAATTTCCGCAAATTCGGGGTTCAACCAAAGGAGCTTAAATAAATGGGCTCAACCAAAGGAGTTTAAGTAAATGGGCTCAGAAAAGTGAAGTAACAGTTGTGGAAAGTGCGCATTTAAATAAAAAAATTCTTGTGACAAAATCTTCGTATGAAAAGCGAGTACAGTGTTGTAAAGAATTGTCTTATTTAACAAGAAAATCCATGTACAAAACACATGAAATGTATATTTGTATGTGTGAACAGTTCAGTGCGAAAAGTGAGAAAATGTATGTATAGATTCATTTATATCATAGATGGACAAAGCTGACTCACATGAGCAGTATGCTCATCACACGTATTTTTACGCTCCTCATTTCAGCCTTTGTTAAGAGAGAAAGAGCAATTGCGCCACAGTGGCGTAGAAACATAGTTTTCATATCAGTTGTTTCACAGACAGAATTGAGGTAACAAGACAGTCGCTTAGTTGCTTACATTTAATGAAATAGCAGTTTGTGTGCGGTTAAAAATGAATGACAAACACTTTTTATAATTTGATAATGCAAAATGTCTCTTGTGTTACGCTCCTATAAAGGGGACCCCGCAATATAATTTTAGAAGACATTATAATCATTTTCATAAAGATTTTGATAAATATAAGGGTGTAGAAAGAGATGATATTTTTTGGAAAAAACAAATTGCACATTTGCAAAAGTTTAAGGTGTGGATTTCCCAACTTGAAAAAGAAGGCCAGAAAAAAGGATCTGACAAACATAATTAGTTTAAGCATTGTTAGGCAGGGAAGACCTTTTGTAGACGGAATATTTATCAAGGAAATGTTTGTAAAAGTGTTACAAAAACTTAGCAGCCCACTGAAAATTTTCTATGAAAAAATACCAGAACTATAAGGAGAAATGTAAACCAAATAAGCACATCTTTTGAAATAGCAATAAAAAAAAGAGTTCATGACTGCAAATTTTTTCCATATGCTTGGATGAAAGCACTGATATAAACGACTTATGTCAAATGGTAATTTTTGTTCGATGTGTAGATTCCAACAGCGAAATTTTCGAATAATGTTTTCATTAGTAACTTTTCTTGAAAATGTAACTGGTAAGTTGATATTTGACACAGTTTGCCAAAAATTACTTTCTGAGGTGGACGTTACCAAGTTTGCTGGCGTATGTACGGATGGGACTGTCACGAGAACATACATTCCTACCAAATGATAGCGCATATTTATACTTATGACGAAGGCATATTATATGTATATTCGTTTGCACATATGCATTTACATTTACTTCAATACTCAATAAAGTCAGTCTTTAACTTGCACTCAGCGTATTTAGTCATACGGTCAGTACTCTATTGTCACATGGTGCCGAAACCCGTTTCGAGAAAAACGAATAACGTACAACGCAATAAAGTGCCAAAGACTCCCGTTGGAGTAGCGAACAAATTATACTAAAACTTATAAAATAAAAAATATAAGCAATATATAATTAAAATTCGCATAATTATTAAAAATAAATAAAACAAAATGGTAAAGCCACCAAAACCTCTCCTAATAAATAGCGACCTGGATATGGCACGTGAATGGAGCGAATGGTTGGAAAGCTACGAATGCTATGCCTTTGCTGCGAAGGTCAACGATGAGGAAGTCCCTGTCCAATTGGCAAATTTCAAAACTGTGCTAGGGCGAGAAGGCATTCGATTAATCAATAATTTGGGCGTAACCGATGCCCAAAAATCTGATTTAACTTAGTTAAACAAGAAACTAAAGGAGCATTTTGTACCAACGCGTAATAACACGTACGAGCGGTATAATTTGCATCACATCAAACAGCAAGAAAATGAAGCTTTTCGAGAGCAGGTACGAAAGTGCGATTTTAACGATGACGATGAATTCCTAACTGACCAAATTGATCTTGGTATCCGCTCTGATGATACCAGACAAAAACTTTGGATCGAAGAACAGCTCTCACTGGCAAGAGCTATTAATGTGTGCCGCGCGGCAGAAAGAGCAACAAAACAAATACACGACTTGAACGAACCTAGTTCTGCAGTTAAAATTAATAAAATTGATAAAGCTTTTAATTGCTGACGGGCCAAAAAGTTGCCCAGCATTCAAAAAAGAATGCTCGCGTTGCGGTAAAAAGGGTAATTTTAAGGTCGTGTGCAAATCAAAAGCGAATAAAGAAAAATATTCCAAACCAAATCAAAAGAAAAAAACTAAAAAGAATGTGAACGCTATAGAAACCAATGCCGAAAGTGATAGCGATAGTTCCGAGTTTAGGTTCGTAGGCAATATAAGAAACTCCGTTAGGCCAGCCGAAACTGAAGAAAAATGGACAGAAAAGGTGTGAGTTGGCGATTATGAGCTAAAATTGAGGTTAGATACCGGAGCTTTTTGTAATGTACTACCAATCAAAGTTGCCAGAAAGCTCGGCGTAGAAATAAACTCCAGCGAAATTAAGCGCTTAAAGGCCTACGATGGCGGTTTTATTAAAGTAATAGGCCAAACAGAATTGATGTGTCGCACCCAGCGCACATACAACAACTTTAGAAAAAAGTATGCTTCAAAGTAATCGAAGAAAACTTTCAGGCAATATTAGGAGCTGATGACTGCGAAAACCTAGGATTCGTGAAGCGTGTAAGCCAATAAGAATGTTGTAACAATTTCGAGTATGACATAGAATTTGTAGACAACCCAATATTTAAAGACATCTCAGCGAGAAAAATTCCGTACGCAATCGAGAAAATCCTACAACAAGAAATACAAAAAATGGTTAAAGTCGGAGTAATAAAAAGCGTTAGTGAGCCCACAACGGCCGTTAGTCCAATGCTAGTTGTAAACAAAAGAAATAAGCTACGTGTATGCATGGCCCCTACCGAACTAAATAAATATATTAAACGTCCGATCTACCCAATAAAAACTGTTGAAGAGGTAGCAGGAAAAATTCATGGTAGCAATTTTTTTACTAAATTAGATTGCCAAAAAGGTTTCTGGCAAAACAAAGTAACTGAATGAACATCAAAATATTTAACATTTTTTACACCATGGGGACGTTTCAGTTACCTTCGTATGCCACTCGGTATCTCATCAGCGCCAGAAGTTTTCTGCGGAGTAATGAATCCAACATTGGAGGCCATAGATAGGTCCGAAGTTGTCATGGACGACATTTTCATACACGCAGCTACCCTAAGTGAACTACGAAAAACAACACAAAATGTAATTAAGCGATTGAATGATGCTGGATTTGCGTTAAATTCCGAAAAATGTGAGTACAAAAATCAGTCACTAAAGTTTCTAGGTCATATTTTCACCGAAAACGGGTACAAGGCAGACGAAGAAATTATAAAGGCAATCTGTCTGCTCAAAAGGCCCACTTGCATTAAAGAGCTGCAGCGCCTTTTGGGAATGGTAACATATCTTGGTAAGTTTATAAAAAACTTGTCGCAATTGACAGAGCCATTGCACCCACTGTTACGTAAAGAAACGTGTGGAGATGGGAACACGAGCACACAAGCGCTTTCGAAGCTATAAAACGAACATTATAAACAACTCCCGTACTAGCTTATTACGACGTAAAGAAACCAGTGAAACTGTCGGTCGATGCCAGTAGTCAATCCATGGGGCATGCCTAATGCAAGGCGGCAGGCCATTGGGATATGCCACAAAAGCATTCACCCAATCGCAAAAAAAAACCACAAATCAGCAAGGAAGCCTGGGCTATCCGTTTTGGATGCCAAAAGTTTCACGATTACGTTTACGGAAAACAGTTAGAAATAGAAACTGACCATAAGCCACTGCAAACGGTTTTCAGCAATCCGATCCAGAATGCACCTATACAATTGCAGAATGTGCTGTACGATTTTTTGCAATATTCGCCGAAAATAACGTACACAAAGGGAACGATGTTACCTATTGCAGATGCCCTGAGTCGCGACTGCGTACCTACAGAAATTGATAAAGATGAGCCAGTTCATTTAATTCATGCAATTTCAGACAACATATGTGAAATTTTAATTAGAGAAACTGCATCCGATGTCGAGCTACAAGCACTCAAAGGAGCGATCATGAAGAAGTGGCCAGAAAATGAGGCAGAAATACCGCACATCATTAGAAAGTACTGGGCTTTTAAACACGAAGTTACTTACGAAGACAAATTGCTGTTAAAGGGTAACAAAATTATTTTGCCACATAATTTAATACAATCTTTCATTGCAGAAGCAAATAAGGGCCACAGCGGTATCTCAACGACCATACATCGCCTACGCCAATAATTTTTTTGGAACGGGCTTACAGTTGTTACAAAAAAACTTCGTTGAAAGGTGTGCGGTATGCGAACGAACACAACGAGCGAACTGTAAGGAACCTTTAATACTACGTGACATACCAGAATATCCATTCCAATTAGTATCAACAGATATTTTCAAATTTAAAGGTGATGACTATCTACTTATCGCCGATCACTACTCTGGATTTAAACCTAAATCTGCTACATCAATGGAGGTAATATATTTTTTGCGTCAGTGGTTCTCCGTACACGGAATTCCCGAAATACTCGAATCGGATGGAGGTCCACTATACAGTAGGCAAGCATTTAAAGAGTTCACGACAAATAGGCAATTTAAGCACAGAATTTCGTCTTCACATTACCCTCAATCCAATGGATTCGCAGAGCGCAACGTTCAAACCGTAAAAGGTATTTTAAAGAAGTGTTGGCATGATGGAAGCGATCCGTACTTATGGTTGTTACTGCTGCGAAATACTCCACGCAAAGAAATACTAAAATCATCAAGCCAACGATTATTCAGCCGCCAAACCCGTACCACTCTACCGACTGAAAAATCTAACTTAATACCAAAAGTCGTAATTGGGGTCGCAGAAGAATTGTATGAACTGCGAAACAATCAGAACGTCAGAATGCAAACGGATCACCGCGAAAGGAAACCAGCCAAAGTGGTCGAGTTGACTGCAAGTCCACGCTCAGTCATAGTGGAAACTCCCGAAGGTAGAAAATATCGTAGAAACAGCAAGTATCTCCACACAACAAAAGCGAACATACCTTCAGAAAACGCGCCCACTTTAGAATGTGAATCCAAAAATGCCGGCGAGCCTGTATCAAACGAGCACAAGAAAACGACGCTTACCGAACAAGTACCTACCCATAACAGCGGTACTAAAAGTCAGTATAGTGGTGATGGTACAGACCAGCAGGTCTCATGCTACGGACGCAAAATCAAACCAGTTGTAAAATACGATCCTTCAAACTATTAATACTAATCAGGATTTTTTTTTAATTGGAATTAATATCACATGTACGTTTTATTTTCTTTATAAACATACTCATATATGAATACATACTTATATATATATATATGTATATTTGCATTTATGTAGTTTATTTATGCTCAAATTGACATCCAATATTGAGATTAAATAACTCATTGAATTAATTTGTTTTCTCTGAAAAGAGAGGATGTCACGAAAACATACATGCCTACCAAATGATAGCGCATATTTATATCTATGACGAAGGCATATTATATGTATATTCGTTTGCACATATATATAAGTTCCACATATGCATTTACATTTACTTCATTACTCAATAAAGACAATCTTTAACCTGCACTCAGCGTATATAGTCATACGGTCAGTATTCTATCGTCACAGGAACCAACGTAAAGATTGGTAAAACGGAAGGTTTCGTAGGGCAGTTGGAAAAGCATAATATTAAGCTTAATTTTTTTCATTGCATAATACACCAGCTCTCTCTTGAATCCGAAATTTTGAGCACTCTTTCCTATATGAAAACTGCAGAGAAAATAATTAACAAAATTAGAGGAGGGCATCATTCACTTACCCACCGGAATTTTAAGGAGTTTTTAAAAAGTACGAAGGCTAAATTTAATGACCTTAAAATGTTCACCGAAGTACGGTGGTTAAGCCGGGGTGATTGTCTAAGGAATGACGTGCTACAGTTTTTAAAACAGGAGAAATTGGCTGGAACAATTGACTTTATACAGGCTTTAGAGGATAAAGAATTTATTTTTCATTTGGCATTTCTTTCTGATATAAGTAATTATTTAAATGAGCTTAATTTGAAATTAAAAGGAAAGGAAAAAACTTTACCTATTTTATTTAATGAAGCCCTTCAGTTTCAAACTATCCTGTTTTTACTATTTTCTGAAATAAAATATGGGGATTTTTCAAGTTTTCCTCAAACCTCTTTTTTAGGCACTAATGTTTCAAAAGTAAAAAATAGGCACGCTGAATTATTGAAAACCCTTTTTTAACTTTGGGGACAGATTTGAAGACTTCCGAAAAATACAACATTTCATTGACATATTTGAAAATCCTTTAACATGTGACATAAGCTATTGTGGGTTTGAAATACAATCAAACATAAAAAATCTTAGGAGTGAAATATGATTTATTGATAAAAATTATATTACCGAGTTCTGGAGGAACTTAGATATCTCATTTTATCCTCAGCTCCAAGAAATTTCATTCAAGGCTTATCATTTTTTCCTTCAACTTTCTTTTGTGAACAAATTTTTTTCTGATATGAAATTTATCTGCTCCAAGCAAAGAAGTAGATTAACTCCCAGAAATTTATCAAATATACTCTTAACAAGGAACTGCCATAAAAGTATCGATATCAATATAAGTATTCCAGATTAATTTACAGTTTTTAGTGTTTCCGGTAAATTACAAATAATATTTTTCGCAGCGTCCAAAGACGGTTTCGTTTTAACAAAAAACCTTAGATTAAGCCAAACTAGTTCATTTTTATTTACATAAAAATCCTATTTTCAAATTGAATTTCACCAGAACTCGGTTATATCAATTTTCTCATATAATCAGTCCTTTGTAAATTTTGTTTTTATTAAATTATTATGCAGAAAAGCGCAAAGAACGGCAGCAGCCAAACTAAGTAAACGCGTTGGCATAACGGGTGCGATGAGAACCGCCCCTGCTGATGCACTTAATGCTTTAGTGGGAATACCTCCCTTCCCCATTCTGATAGAGAAAGAGGCAACACTAGGCGCACTAAACTTTCCAAATATTTCTGAGTTGAAGCAAGGAAATATGATAGGGCATATGAAAGTAATAAGAAAATTCATAGGAAATTCCTCATTACAACTGCGTGGCATAATCTCCCCTAAGCTCAGAATCTTACAGAACTTTGAGGTGTCCATTGTGGGCAGGACCCACTGGAAATAGGGAATACTTATAACGACCC
Organism: Eurosta solidaginis; assembly: GCF_040869045.1. Taxonomy (NCBI): domain Eukaryota; kingdom Metazoa; phylum Arthropoda; class Insecta; order Diptera; family Tephritidae; genus Eurosta; species Eurosta solidaginis. The sequence goes on from NC_090324.1 coordinate 192,481,135, forward strand.
TGACTCAGAAAACATGAAACTTTCCGATTCAGTCAAGTTGCATTTAAATAATAATAAACCAATTTGAAATAACAGAATATATAATAAAATAAAATAAGAAATAAAATAAATTAGCATAAAAGGCAATATAAAAATTTAATGTTATATTTTTGTAACTTTTTTTTTTGTTCAGTATAAGACGTACTTTATCTAAAATGAGGATTAAATCTGCAAATGCAAGAACATTTTCGGGCAAATTTGCCATTAATTGTTATAAATAAATTACTTAGTTTCAACAAAAGTTAACTCATTATTTGTGATTTCAGGTTTTTTTGAAAACAACTAAAATAAAAAACAAAGAATCTGTTAAATAAAGACGCTCATATTGCTTTATACAATGGTTTTTGTTATTGATATTTAGAGAAAAATTGCAAAGTTTACAAACTGCGATGGTTACTAGGACATGTTTCTGAATTTCACTTCTTCATCAGCTAGCTTCTCGGGAGCTGAGTATTGAACTATCATATGTATGTAATTAGCGAGTCTGGCTCATATTGGTTTATACAACGGTATTTATTATTGATATTTAGAGAAAAATTGCAAAGTTTACAAACGGCGATGGTTACTAAGACATGTTTCTGAATTTCACTTCTTCATCAGCTAGCTTCTCGGGAGCTGAGTATTGAACTAGAATCTCCAACATTCATACGAGTGTAAAGGCAGATCCCTTTAACCACTCAGCCATATGAATGCCCCGCTGTTCGCTCTGCGATTGGTCTCTAAGTGTTGCCTTTGTTGTAATTCATTTTATTCACCATGTAAAGTAGATACATATGATTACATTGATATAAGGTAACAGTGGAAGTATTAAAAACAAATACTGTTAAAATTCAAACGAATGTTACTAAGCTTTTAAGCGCGCCTAAAAATTCAACACCATTAGGTTAAAACAGCATATAGATTTATATCCACCTTACATGGTGAATAAAATGAATTACAACAAAGGCAACACTTAGAGACCAGTTGCAGAGCGAACAGCGGGGTATTCATATAGTTGAGTGGTTAAAGGCATCTGCCTTTACACTGGTATGAATGTTGGAGATTCGAATTCAATACTCAGCTCCCGAGGAGCTAGCTTATGAAGAAGTGAAATTCAGAAACATGTCCTATTAACCATCGCCGTTTGTAAACTTTGCATTTTTTCTCTAACAGCCTGATTCTAATGTGGTAACAACGAAAGTAGCCGGATAATTGTTTACCCACTAAAATAGGTGGTAACATCGATGTTACCACACAAAAGCTGTTGTTTAGAAAAAGGCAATACTGAAAAATAAATAATTGTGAGCGCAAATAAGTAAACATAATAGTAAAAAAGTGTTGCCTTTTGCTATGCATATTTGTTTCTATGTACTTTCACAGTATATATTACGATATAGCTATGTAAAAACGTATGCATGTATGCACATATGTATATACACATCGTCGCTTTTATTCGTTAACATCGTATCTACGAGTGACACACTTTCGGTAAAGCCATGGCGGAACCATACACGGTGGCAGCATGGTGACATACCCACAAACATAAATAAAAATTCCATGTACTTCGTTTTTGTAAATTCGATTGACAAATGTCAAAATCGTACTGCGCCGGAAGTTGATGTATCAAATTAAATAAAAAAAGTTTAGAGAAATTGGTTTTATGTGTACCGGCTCGAGGTCAATATTTTGGTAATAAAAACACCAGTTTTTATACTCAGTTGAGCAGAGCTCACAGAGTATATTAAGTTTGATTGGATAACGGTTGGTTGTACATATATAAAGGAATCGAGATAGATATAGACTTCCATATATCAAAATAATCAGGATCGAAAAAAAATTTGATTGAGCCATGTCCGTCCGTCCGTCCGTCCGTCCGTCCGTCCGTTAACACGATAACTTGAGTAAATTTTGAGGTATCTTGATGAAATTTGGTATGTAGGTTCCTGAGCACTCATCTCAGATCGCTATTTAAAATGAACGATATCGGACTATAACCACGCCCACTTTTTCGATATCGAAAATTTCGAAAAACCGAAAAAATGCGATAATTCATTGCCAAAGGCGGTTAAAGCGATGAAACTTGGTAGATGGGTTGAAGTTATGACGCAGAATAGAAAACTAGTAAGATTTTGGACAATGGGCGTGGCACCGCCCACTTTTACAAGAAGGTAATTTAAAAGTTTTGCAAGCTGTAATTTGGCAGTCGTTGAAGATATCATGATGAAATTTGGCAGGAGCGTTACTACTATTACTATATATGTGCTAAATAAAAATTAGCAAAATTGGCTGAAGAACACGCCCACTTTTTAAAAAAAAAATTTTTTAAATTCAAATTTTAACAAAAAAGTTAATATCTTTACTGTATATAAGTAAATTAAGTCAAAATTCAACTCCAGTAATGATATGATGCAACAAAATTAAAAATAAAAGAAAATTTCAAAATGGGCGTGGATCCGCCCATTTTCATTTAGTTTGTCTAGAATACTTTTAATGCCATAAGTCGAACAAAAATTTACCAATCCTTCTCAAATTTGGTAGGAGCATAGATTCTGTGACGATAACTGTTCTCTGTGAAAATGGGCGAAATCGGTGGAAGCCACGCCCAGTTTTTATACACAGCCCACCGTCTGTCCTTCCGCTCGGCCGTTAACACAATAACTTGAGCAAAAACCGATATATCTTTACTAAACTTAGCCCACGTACTTATCTGAACTCACTTTATCTTGGTATAAAAAATGGCCGAAATCCGACCATAACCACGCCCACTTTATCGATATCGAAAATTACGAAAAATGAAAAAAATGCCATAATTCTATACCAACTACGAAAAAAGGGATGAAACATGGTAACTGGATTGGTTTATTGACGCAAAATATAACTTTGGAAAAAACTTTGTAAAATGGGTGTGACACCTACCATATTGAGTAGAAGAAAATGAAAAAGTTCTACAAGGCGAAATCAACAGCCCTTGGAATCTTGGCAGGAATACTGTTAGTGGTATTGCATATATAAATAAATTAGCAGTACCCGACAGATGATTTTCTGGATCACCTGGTCCACATTTTGGTCGATATCGCGAGAACGCCTTCACATATACATCTAAGGGCCACTCGCTTTTAAAACCCTCATTAATACTTTTAATTTGATATCCATATCGTACAAACACATTCTAGAATCACCCTGGCCCACCCTAATGGCGATATCTCGAAAAGGCGTCCACCTATAGACCTAATGCCCACTCCCTCTTAAAATGCTCAGTAACACCTTTCGTTTGATACCCATATCGTACAAACATTCTAGAGTCACCCCTGGCCCACCCTAATGGCGATATCTCGAAAAGGCGACCACCTATATACCTAATGTCCACTCCCGATTAAAATGCTCAGTAACACCTTTCGTTTGATACCCATATCGTACAAACATTCTAGAGTCACCCCTGGCCCACCCTAATGGCGATATCTCGAAAAGGCGTCAACCTATAGACCTAATGCCCACTCCCTCTTAAAATGCTCAGTAACACCTTTCGTTTGATACCCATTTCGTACAAACATTCTAGAGTCACCCCTGGCCCACCCTAATGGCGATATCTCGAAAAGGCGTCCACATATAGACCTAATGCCCACTCCCTCTTAAAATGCTCAGTAACACCTTTCGTTTGATACCCATATCGTACAAACATTGTAGAGTCACCCTTGGTCCACCTTTATGGCGATATCTCGAAAAGGCGTCCACCTATAGAACTAAGGATTACTCCCTTTTAAAATACTCATTACCACCTTTCATTTGATACCCATATCGTACAAACACATTCTAGAGTCACCCTGGCCCACCCTAATGGCGATATCTCGAAAAGGCGTCCACCTATAGCCCTAATGCCCACTCCCTCTTAAAATGCTCAGTAACACCTTTCGTTTGATACCCATATCGTACAAACATTCTAGAGTCACCCCTGGCCCACCCTAATGGCGATATCTCGAAAAGGCGTCCACCTATAGACCTAATGCCCACTCCCTCTTAAAATGCTCAGTAACACCTTTCGTTTGATATCCATATCGTACAAACATTCTAGAGTCACCCTTGGTCCACGTTTATGGCGATATCTCGAAAAGGCGTCCACCTATAGAACTAAGGATTACTCCCTTTTAAAATACTCATTACCACCTTTCATTTGATACCCATATCGTACAAAAACATTCTGGAGTCACCCCTTCCCCACCCTAATGGCGATATCTCGAAAAGGCGTCCACCTATAGACCTAATGCCCACTCCCTCTTAAAATGCTCAGTAACACCTTTCGTTTGATACCCATATCGTACAAACATTCTAGAGTCACCCCTGGCTCACCCTAATGGCGATATCTCGAAAAGGCGTCCACCTATAGACCTAATGCCCACTCCATCTTAAAATGATCAGTAACACCTTTCGTTTGATACCCATATCGTACAAACACAATCTAGAGTCACCCCTGGCCCACCCTAATGACGATACCTCGAAAAGGCGTCCACCTATAGACCTCATGCCCACTTCCTCTTAAAATGCTCAGTAGCACCTTTCGTTTGATACCCATATCGTACAAACATTCTAGAGTCACCATTGGTCCACCTTTATGGCGATATCCCGAAAAGGCGTCCACCTATAGAACTAAGGATTACTCCCTTTTAAAATACTCATTACCATCTTTCATTTGATACCCATATCATACAAACACATTCTGGAGTCACCCCTGGCCCACCCTAATGGCGACATTTCGAAAAGGCGTGCACCTATAGACCTAATGCCCACTCCCTCTTAAAATGCTCAGTAACACCTTTCATTTGATTCCCATATCGTACAACTAGAGACACCCCTGGTCCACCTTTATGGCGATATCTCGAAACGGCGTCCACCTATGGAACTAAGGATCACTGCTTTTCAAAATATTCATTAACAGCTTTCATAAAATTCGTATGTGGTTATTTTTACTAAGAAATTTCCGCGTCCGCTCTACAGTATCTAATATTTTTTCGCTACTCAAACTAAATGATTTTCCTGAAAATATTATAAGGACATTAATAAGAAGATCGATGTGTGCAGGTAATCTAGAAAAATCCGTAACACCAAAAACGTTTAAATCGGTAATCTACGTACCTCAACTTTCAGAGCGTCTAATCAAGTCCAACTGTTACAACAATAATCAATTTAGAATAGCCCATAAACCCTGTAACACACTCAAAAACATGTTCAACAAAACCAAGTCCATAATACCTCCTATGGAAAAAAGCAACGTCATTTACAAAATTCCGTGCAATGGCAATAACTACGAAGCATGCAGAAGTATTTACGTAGGCACCACCAAATCGAAGTTAAAAACGAGAATAGCACAGCACAAATCGGACATGAAACATTGTCATAATTTAAATAACCAAAAAACTGCACTAACAGCCCAATGTGTATCTAGTGGCCACTGTCCGAACTTTGAGAAAGCGTCAGTATTACAACAACAAAATCACTATAGAAAGAGATTAACACTGGAAATGTTACACATAATACAGACACCACCAGACATACGACTAAACTTCAAAACAGACACGATCAACGTCGCTCACTTGTAAAGACACTTACTCACAACAAAATCGACAGTACAAAACTCCACGCCAACGCGAACGGACGTTTAACTCAAAAATGTATGTATGTTTATAATATATGACATATTACATGTATGAAAATTTGTTTTTACATTGTTTTGTATAGTCCCTTGAAGACGGTTACCGATGTGTAACCGAAATATATCGGAATAAAAAATAAAAACTGGTGTTTTTATTACCAAAATATTGACCTCGAGCCGGTACACATAAAACCAATTTCTTTAAATATAAGGTCGCCAAAAAAGAATATTATTAAAAAAAGTTTATATTCAGCTGTCCCATGCTGCCCCCTTGTATCGTTCCGCCATGGGTAAAGCGAAGAAAACCAACTTTTAAATTTCACCACGGACACTGGTGAGTTTTTCGGTGATGATAGCCTTACCACTTTGGCCAGAATCGCGAATAAAACAACTGGTAACGATTTTCGGTTACATAATGTTCTGGGTACTATTTTACCGGTAACGCTAAGAATCGGGCCGTAAGTATCAATATAAAAATATTTAAAGTCAAATGAAATTGGCATTGAATTATGGTGAATCATTCACTTACCCACCGGAAATTTAAGGAGTTTTTAAAAAGTACGAAGGATAAATATAATTACCTTAAAATGTTCAACGAAGTACGGTGGTTAAGTCGGGGTGATTGTCTAAACAGATTATTTGCTCTAAGGAATGACGTGCTACAGTTTTTAAGACAGGAGAAATTGGCTGGAACAATTTACTTTGTACAGGCTTTAGAGGATAAAGAATTTATTTTTCATTTGGCATTTCTTTCTGATATAAGGAATTATTTAAATAAGCTTAATTTGAAATTACAAGGAAAGGAAAAAACTTTACCAATTTTATTTAATGAAGCCCTTCAGTTTCAAACTATCCTGCTTTTACTATTTTCTGAAATAAAATCTGGGGATTGTTCAAGTTTTCCTCAAACCTCTTTTTTAGTCACTAATGTTTAGGAAGTAAAAAATAGGCACGCTGAATTATTTAAAACCCTTTTTTAACTTTGGGGACAGATTTGAAGACTTCCGAAAAATACAACATTTCATTGACATATTTGAAAATCCCTTAACATGTGACATAAGCCATTGTGGGTTTGAAATACAATCAAAAATAATAAATCTTAGGAGTGAAATATGATTTATTGATAAAATTTATATTATGAGTTCTGGAGGAACTTAGATAGCTCATTTTATCCTCAGCTCCAAGAAATTTCATTCAAGGCTTATCATTTTTTCCTTCAACTTTCTTTTGTGAACAAATTTTTTTCTGATATGAAATTTATCTGCTCCGACCAAAGAAGTAGATTAACTCCCAGAAATTTATCAAATATACTCTTAACAAGGAACTGCCATAAAAGTAGCGATATCAATATAATTATTCCAGATTAATTTACAGTTTTTAGTGTTTCCGGTAAATTACAAATAATATTTTTCGCAGCGTCCAAAGACGGTTTCGTTTTAACAAAAAACCTTAGAGTAAGCCAAACTAGTTCATTTTTATTTACATAAAAATCCTATTTTCAAACTGAATTACACCAGAACTCGGTTATATCAATTTTCTCATATAATCAGACCTTGGTAAATTTTGTTTTTATTAAATTATTATGCAGAAAAGCCCAAAGAACGGCAGCAGCAAAACTAAGTAAACTGCATCGACTAGTTCGCGTTGGCATAACGGGTGAGATGAGAACCGCCCCTGCTGATGCACTTAGTGCTTTAGTGGGAATATCTCCCTTCCCTATTCTGATAGAGAAAGAGGCAACACTAGGCGCACTAAGCCTTCCAAATATTTCTGAGTTGAAGCAAGGAAATGTTGTTAATTTATTTTTAAATCTGGTAATATCAAAATAACTCATTTGCATTAAATAACCACACGTCTATATATATATATACTAATTAATAAAAAGTCACTTGAAGTACGACTGTCAACGGAGATTCACGTGTTCTAATTAATAGGTTATGGGCCTCACGTTTTTTTACTTAAATAATTTAAAGAAAAATTAGTTAATCTTTAACTTTGTTTTACCAAACAATGGTTACCAATTATAAACAAAGTTTGCCGAAATTGAAAGGCAGAGAAAACTACGATGAATGGTGTTTTGCGGCTTAAAACATGTTGGTACTGGAAGGAAAGGTTCACTGCATTAAATCTAATTCCCAACAAGAAAAAAAGTTGAGGAGGATGCAAAAACTAAGGCAAAGCTAGTATTGACCATAGACCCAAGTTTGTATGTGCATATTAAGGCAACTAACACCTCGGAAGAGTTATGGGCAAAACTGAAAGCAATGTTTGATGACTCAGGTTTTTCGAGGAAAAGAACATTGTTGCGGCACTTAATCTCGTTACGCCTAGAAAACTGTAATTCAATGACAACGTACATAACCCAAGTAGTTGAAACAGCACAGAGGTTGAATGGTACAGGTTTTCAGATTACCGACGAATGGGTAGGTTCCTTGCTTTTAGCTGGTTTGCCAGAAAATTTTTCGCCAATGATAATGGCAATCGAACACTCTGGAATCAGTATAACTGCTGACGTCATCAAGTCAAAGTTGCTGGACATTGAAGTCTCTAAATTCGACAATGAATCAGGTAATGCTGCATTTGTTGCGAACAAAGCACAAAGAAAATACGTGAAAAACAATAGCAAGCATACATACGGAATGTCACATAAAACGCAACTCAGTGCACAAAATAATATTACTTGTTATAAATGTAAGCAAGTTGGTCATTATAGGAATCAGTGTCCTCTATTGAAAAATAAACAATCGAATGCATTCAGTGCCGTGTTTCTGAGTGGTAGTTACGACAAAAATGAATGGTACGTGGACTCCGGCGCTAGTTCACACTTAACAGCAAATCGGCATTGGATTGAAAACGTTAATAATTCCCCTGGCATGTTAGAAATTATAATGCAAATGAAACAAAATTACCAGTTGTGTGTTCAAGAGAAGTAAATATTGTCACTGGTTATAATTACGATATCACAGTAAAAAATGTGCTGTGCGTGCCAAATTTAACGACGAACTTATTATACATGAACTGTTTATATACATGAGAGTTTGCCAAAGAGACTAAGAGAAGTTATGTCTTATACTACGAAGATGAAAAAGAGGCTTTTAGCATCTGCGTTCTCAGTTCGTGGAAAAGTTTTTGTACGATTAAAGCCCAATGAAGAGCCTAAATTGTTAGCTAGCAAAGAGGAAGTGGATTCTCTTTTGAGCACCGGAGATGGAAAAGGAGCAGCTGATTAATATGACCATAATTTTAGTTATATTTCTTTGTTTTTTTGCATTAGGAATATTTATTAATATGTTTAAGTTTTTATTTTATTCTTTAACCACTTTTCATATGTACTCTCCTGTTGACCCTTCTCTGCTATGCACTCTAGTATGTTGGCAATTTGAAACGCACACTTGTGGATTTATTTATGAAGGTAAATAGCTCAGCTGTTGGCTCTAATGAATGCAACAATAAGATAGTACTGAAGATTTTGAGCGATTGTCATCCTGGATTTCAGGTTTGTCATTTTAACTCGAGAAGTTTGAATCAAACAAAACTTGATTACTTAAATCACGTTTTTAGCTCTGCGTGTATTGATGTCTTGTGTATTACTGAAACTTGGTTTCAGAATGATATGGCTGATTATAATTACCAATTTCTTGATTACTGTATTGTAAGGAATGACAGACAGCAAGACAAGCGCGGTGGTGGTATTGCGATCTATTATAAAAAGGCATTGCAGGGAAGAGTAATTGACAGGTCAGATCAACTTGATCCTGTGGAGTTTTTGATGTTTGAGTTCTTCAATAATTTTGAGCGTTGCCTTGTTGTATGTGTATATAATCCGAAAAAGTCTTATGATTTGGGTAACTTTTTTAAGAGTTTCGATAAATATAGTGCAATTTATGAACACATACTCTTGTGTGGAGACTTAAATATTGATTTGCTTGTGGAAAACGATCGGTCCAAATATTTTGTTGATAGCATATCAGGCGTAGGATTGGAAGTTGTAAATAAACTTGCTACTCGTTTCGGACCCCATTGCAAACCTAGTTTACTAGATGTATTTTGTGTGGCTGACATGGGCAATGTCTTACATTTTGATCAGCTTTCTCTGGGAGGTATTAGCGACCATGACTTAATTTTTTGAGTTATAATGTAGTTTTGCAATCTACGAATACTATCTGCATTAGCAACCAGTACGTTCGTGATTTCAATAGAATCAATGTCAGAGCTTTAGCTGCTGAAGCATCTTCACTTCCTTGGAATGACAGTTGGTTTGAAGCAGACATAAATAAAAAAGTTGAAAATTTTTCCAATTTGGTTAACTACCTATTTGATAAATATGTCCCACTTAAGAAAATTAGAGTGAACAAAAATAAGCAACCATGGTTCAGTCGAGATGTACTTCAGGCAATAAAAGCAAAAAATAAAAGCTATTCACTTTGGAGGAAATCTCCTTGTGAAGAAAACTGGCAGGCTTATAAGATATTGCGAAACAGAGCTACGAAAATTACTAGGGATGCCAAAAGGGGTTATTTCCGAAGCAAACTTGATGTATGTCTACCACCAAAGATTCTCTGGAATAATCTAAAACAACTTGGTATTAAGAATGATTTAAAATCGGAATGCTCGATTGAGGCTGATGTAATGAATGATTTCTTTGCTACCAAGTTACCGAATGAGAGTGAGTCGAATATTTCCAGCGACGATTCTTTGTTTGATTGGTGCAGTAAATTTAACTTTTCTAATATTACTGAATCTGAAACAATACAATCCATATTTTCAATAAAATCAAATGCAACAGGGGAAGATAAAATAAGTCTAAGATTTATTAAACTTATATTGCCATATGTGATTGCGCCATTAACGCATATTTTAAATTTTGCTTTAACATCTCTAAGTTTTCCTGATGCTTGGAAGGTGGCTAATATTATACCTATTCCAAAAAAGGTTAATGCTTCCCAACCATGTGATTTTCGGCCAATAAGTATTCTTCCCTGTTTATCAAAAGTTTTGGAAAAGCTCTTATCGAACCAGATTAGGAAATATCTGACTGAAGAAAATTTGTTTTCGGAAAATCAATCAGGTTATCGCATTTGACATAGTTGCTAAACCGCTATGCTCAAGGTTTTAGAAGACATACGACCAAAATTTGACAATGGCGAACTCACAGTTCTTACGTTATTGGACTTCTCTAAGGCATTCGACACGGTCTGCCACAGAATTCTCCTGCATAAGCTAAAAAAATATTTTGGATTCAGTAGCGATGCTGTGAAGCTGCTTGAGAGCTATTTGACAAACAGGTACCAACGGGTAATATGTGGGGATTGTGGATCCAGGTTATTACCAGTAAAATCTGGGGTTCCACAGGGTTCTATTCTTGGTCCAATTTTATTTAGTTTGTACATTAATGACATAGAAAAATGCTGTCGTAAAGTATCCATTCATCTCTACGCGGATGATGCTCAGATATACCTTTCTGCCCCTCTTGGCTTAATAGAGGATTTAGTTTGCCGATTAAATGAAGATTTAGAAGCTATATTTCAATGGTCTAAAAAGAACAAGCTACACCTTAATGCATCCAAAACACAGGCGATCGCTATTTCACATTTTTCCTACAATCTGAATGACATTTCTCCGATAGTTATAAATGGAAGTGTTGTGAAATATGAGAAGAATATCAAAACTCTTGGATTTATCTTAAATAAGCACCTAACTTATGTTGATCATGTGAATTCCTTAATTAGTAGGTTATATTATATGTTAAGGCATTTATGGAAAACGGCTTATTTTATTCGAAAAGATATAAAACTTAAACTTGTCAAAAGTCTATTAATACCAATAATATCTTACCATGAATTGATATATGGTTGCCTGGATAAAGCTTCCAGGAACAAATATCAACTACTGATTAATAATTGTGCCAGATATATCTATCTTAAACGGAAATACGATCATATTTCGAACTTCTCAAAAACTATTCTTGAATGCAGTTTATCAGCATTCTTTGACCGTCGTTTACTAATATTTATACATAAGATTATCTTTTCTCGTACGCCGGAATGCCTTTTTGTAAAACTTACTTTCGCACAATCATCCCGTACTTGCAATCTAATTGTACCGCATTTTAAGTATTCAGTAACATCGAGAATGTTTTTCGTTACTGCTGTGCAGTTGTGGAATGCTTTGCCTAATAAAGTAAAGTTAGAATCAAATCCTAAGCGCTTCAAATTAGCTGTACATCGCACCCTTTGTTCTTGAACATTCTTATGTGTTTTACTTTTTCTTTTTCATTTTTGCTTACCTCCATGGACATATGCTGTATGGTTTGAATGTTACTTCTATTTTTGTTTCTAGCTTTTAAACTTACTTTGTACTAGTAATAAGAATAATAACAAATATGGCACTGTAAAAGACTATGTCTTATATGTGTATTTTAAATAAATAAATAAATAAATAAATAAATATGGCTATGCGAGAGACTTATTTATTGTCTGTAAGTGCCCTGATCGAAAGTGGAAATCATGTATCATTTGAAGCCAACAACTGCTACATTCGCAACCAAAAAAATGTACTTGTCGCTAGGGCAGACTTGGTTAATGGGGTTTATAAATTAGAGTTAAAACAATGTTCCGTTTTAGCAGCAAAATCATTAGTGACCGCACAGCTATGGCACAGACGTTTAGGACATATTAACAGTTCTGACTTGAACAAAATGAAAAATGGAGTTGTTGATGGTGTAGATTACTCATTTAATAAGGACATCAAGAAAAGTTCATGTGTGACATGTTGTGAGGGAAAACAAGCAAGATTGCCATTCCCATCCAAATTGCACAAAAGCGACGACGTTCTGCAAATTGTACATGCTGATATTTGTGGTCCCATGGAATCGAGGTCTATTGGAGGTGCAAAGTATATTTTGTTATTTGTAGACGACTATAGTCGCATGACATTTATATATTTTTTAAAAGAAAAGTGTGAAGCTTTTGAGAGGTTTAAAGAATTCAAAGCAATGGTAGAAAACCAACAAAATAAGAAAATCAAAATTTTTCGCACTGACAATGGTGGCGAGTTTTGCAATAAAAGTTTTGATAAGTTGATATTGCAGGACGGTATACTACATCAAACCACTTGTCCATATACTCCCGAACAAAATGGTGTTTGCGAAAGGGCTAACAGAACAGTAATTGAAAAAGCAAAGTGCTTATTATTTGATGCTAATTTGCCAAAAAAGTTCTGGGCGGAAGCTGCTAATACAGCTGTTTACATAAAAAACAGATCCATTTGTTCAACGTTAGGAGACAAAACTCCACATGAAGTTTGGTTCTCTAAAAAACCGAACCTTGGTCATATTCGTTTATTCGGAAGCCCAGTTATGGTACACGTTCCAAAAGAAAAAAGATTAAAGTGGGACAGAAAATCTGAAAAACATATTCTTGTTGGGTTTTCCGAAAATGTTAAAGGTTATCGTGTCTACGAAGAGATGTTATCATTATGGAAGAAGCGTTACAAAGCACAGACAACGACATTTCTATATGGATTTACAGTGCAGATTCTTCAATCGAAGAGAAAGAAAGTAAAACAGTCGAGGAATGTATACCATCGAAGGAAGAAGAGGAAAGCATAGATTCAGTGGGGGATTATTCACTGAATGAATCTCTGCATATTCCAACCTCAACCAACCCTGATTACACCTGTTCAGATGAAAACACCTCAAGTGAAGAAGGTCAAGAAGTGCAATAATCTGCTGAAAGTGTTAAAGGCAGAAGAACGAGGAAAGCCCCAAACCGTTTTGGTTTTACTAATATGTGTGTTTCCAAAATCGTTTCAGAACAGATTGACTTTACAGAGGCGTTAGAATGTCCAGAAGCAGAGCAATGGTCATTCGCTATGCAAGAAGAGCTACAATCATTCAAAGACAACGATGCTTGGGAGAAATCCGATATACCACACGGGGCATCAGTAGTTAAATCTAAGTGGGTCCTTAACAAAAAGCTTGATGTAGATGGTAACGTACGTTTTCGAGCCCGACTTGTGGCGAAAGGTTTTAGTCAGAAGTATGGAACAGACTACTCCTAACTAACTTTCTCACCTCTGGTAAAGCACTCTACGTTGAGAATGTTATTTGCTATTAGCGTGAAATATGCGATGAATATCACACACTTAGATGTAACTACCGCTTTTTTAAATGGTCATCTGAAGGAAGATATTTATATGTTGTGTCCAGAGGGATATGAAAATAAAATTACTGGGAAAGCTTTAAAATTGAAACGAGCTATTTACGGCCTTAAACAATCTTCTTTAATTTGGTACGAAAAAGTAAAAGAATGTTTTTAAAATTAGGGTTTAAAATTAGTTTTATGAACCTTGTCTATTTACAAAAATTGATAATGATGTAAAAGTTATAGTTACAATCTATGTAGATGATTTTTTGATTTTTTCAAATAACCCAAAAGAAACAGATATGTTGAAAAATGTGTTAAACTCACAATTTAAAATAAAAGATCTAGGACTTGTAAAACGCTCTTTGGGTATGAGGATTCAACTGAATGGAATTTGCAGCCAAATAACTATAGATCAACAAGAATATATCGAACAATTATTATGTAAATTTAATATGTCAAGTTGTAAGCCAATCGATACACCTATTGAATGCAAACTCACTTTTGATCAATCTAAAACTACTTGCGATAATGTTCCATTTCAAAAACTTATCGGCTCTTTGATGTATCTAGCTGTTCTAACAAGACCAGACATTGCATACGCAGTAAGCTATCTTAGCTAATTTAATAATTGCTACAAAGAAGTCCATTATGTTTATGCGAAAAAATTTTGAAATACTTACAAAAAACAAAAGGTTACTGCTTAAGATATACTAAAGAATGTAATGAAATGTTGACAGGTTTTGTTGATGCTGACTGGGCGGGCGACAGTACAGACAGAAAGTCATATACTGGCTACTGCTTTACGATGTTTGGTTCTGCTATTTCTTGGCAAAGTAGAAAGCCGAAAACAGTCTCTTTATCCAGTACTGAAGCAGAGTACGTAGCTATCTCAGACGCATCTAGAGAAGCTGTTTACTTAAGAAATTTACTTTATGATATCACTAAACAATTTTATATGATAACTATATATTGTGACAACCAAAGTGCATTAAAACTTGCAACAAATCATCAGTCGCATAATAGAACTAATCATATAGATGTTCGTCACCACTACATAAGAGATGTTGTTAAAAACCAAATGGTTTCACTTAAATATGTATCAACTGACGAAATGCCTGCTGATTTGTTGACAAAGAGCCTTACGCCAACAAAGCATTACAAATTTATGAAAATGTTAGGAGTTACACCAATATAAAATAAAAATATTGTATTTAACGCTAAACTTTGCAGTTATTTTGATAAGTGGGGGTGTTAATTTATTTTTAAATCTGGCAATATCAAAATAACTCATTTGTATTAAATAACCACACGTCTATATATATATATACTAATTAATAAAAAGTCACTTGAAGTACGACTGTCAACGGAGATTCACGTGTTCTAATTAATAAATATGATAGGGCATATGAAAGTAATAAGAAAATTCATAGGAAATTCCTCATTACAACTGCGTGGCATAATCTCCCCTAAGCTCAGAATCTGACAGAGGTGTCCATTGTGGGCAGGACCCACTGGAAATAGGGAATACTTATAACGACCCTGACTCAGAAAACATGAAACTTTCCGATTCAGTTAAGTTGCATTTAAATAATAATAAACCAATTTGAAATAACAGAATATATAATAAAATAAAATAAGAAATAAAATAAATTAGCATAAAAGGCAATATAAAAATTTAATGTTATATTTTTGTAACTTTTTTTTTTGTTCAGTATAAGACGTACTTTATCTAAAATGAGGATTAAATCTGCAAATGCAAAAACATTTTCGGGCAAATTTGCCATTAATTGTTATAAATAAATTACTTAGTTTCAACAAAAGTTAACTCATTATTTGTGATTTCATGTTTTTTTGCAACCAACTAAAATAAAAAACAAAGAATCTGTTAAATAAAGACTTATGTATTTACGTGTAAGTGAAATTTGCCACAAAAAATGGGCCGGTCAAAAATTAATTCTATTTAAGGTTTTTTGTTGCGCTACAAATTATTTTGGAACAATTTTTAGGATTTTGGTAGGGGCTATTATAGGTGAGTGGCAACAATGGGAAACCATATTTGTATGTAGGTAAAACATTTGTGCTTTCGAATTTAGCGGGGATACATAAAGGTTTAGGTCTTTGAAATTCGCATTAGAACACTTAGATAATTGTTCCAGACGATGGCGCGCTTATGCACGAAAATGAATTTCGATATTTGTATGAACTGTTCGAATTTACAAAAAAAATTTTCTATTAATTATAAACAAATAGAGTAATATTTGTTAACAAAAATAGGCCTATGCACTGCGGCTGATCAATACGAATCGATTCATATAACTACATGGTGAATAAAATGAATTACAACAAAGGCAACACTTAGAGACCAGTTGGAGGGCGAACAGCGGGGTATTCATATTGTTGAGTGGTAAAAGGCATCTGCCTTTACACTGGTATGAATGTTGGAGATTCGAGTTCAATACTCAGCTCCCGAGAAGCTAGTTGATGAAGAAGTGTAATTCAGAAACATGTCCTAGTAACCATCGCCGTTTGTAAACTTTGCAATTTTTCTCTAAGTATCAATATAAAAATATGTAAAGTCAAATGAAATTGGCATTGAATTATGGTGAAATGCTTTGAAATTGATTTGAAAATTTGCTTTTCCCACACCACCCGGGAGGTACGCAGTTGGCGCGTTACCGAAGTTAATTTTGGGTGCTCGGTTCCCCAGTAGGCCTATATCACCCATATAAACTACATATACATATAATGTATATATATATCACAAAAATTTAAATTAAATATTCCAGATAAGACAAAATGTAACAGATAACTCAACAAATTATAAAATTTTTAAATATTAATAAATTAAAAATTTAACACAGCAACAATATACATATATATCATATATGTGGGATCTGGAATGGTGGCATCACCAACCAATCCACCAATTCACCAACGAACGGCAAGAATGGCAACCCGTGCAAGGGATAATGAGTAAGAATACGAGAGGCAACATAGTTAACTAGTGAGAGTCCGTAAAAGGGTTAGTGGTAGTCATCTAGAGTTGTTGGTCGGTTGTTGTCGTGTGCGTGTGCATAAGCACGAAAATACTTAGTTAGTGCCAAACAGTGTATAGAAATACACCACACTTATCTAATACTTATCTTTTACCTGACTTTAACTAATCAACATTAGTTCTAATTCAATGTACTTATTACTTGAAATATCATTTAATAAACATTATTATTAACTAACTATGTGGTGTGTTTGTAACAATTTCCACAAATTCGGGGTTCAACCAAAGGAGCTTAAATAAATGGGCTCAACCAAAGGAGTTCAAGTAAATGGGCTCAGAAAAGTGAAGTAACAGTGGTGGAAAGTGCACATTTAAATAAATGTGACAAAATCGTCGAATGAAAAGTGTTGTATAACTGACTGTTGGGGTAAGGCGGAGGTGGCATTTGGCATGCTGGCAAGCCCCTGCTAGCTCGTCGGGTGGGGTGAGTTTTTGCTCACCCACCTTACCTACAGTTATACAAACAAAAAGAAGAGGTTCATGCCTGAAATGTATGTTAAGGAAGGAAAGCAGAAAGAAAAGGCCTGTCCGTGTCAGGAGGAGTCATCCCTCCCCTTCTGCGTAAAACCTTGACGCAGCCTTGGGCGTTGCCCTGACTCCGAACCTTAGCAACGCCCCCTTAGCCTGACATTTGTCTGTACGTTAATGTCCCATGTCCCTAGCCTGTCTAGTCTTTCACCGTCGCCTCACATCCACGTCCCCTATATTGCACTCGTGCAACACCCACACCAATTGATCGTTCTTTAGCAGATCATTATGAGATATACTCAACCCATAAACCTAATAAATATGAGAGTTTGAATTTCAGCAAAAAAACGTTAGAAAAGACGCTTTATTAATTACTTATCCTAGCGTAAAAGAAAAATTCAAAAAAACTTCAATTATATTGATTTTTCCATAAGACTAATGCTAATGTATCGAACCCTGCGTTGCGTTCATACATAGACAGATATATAGAGGATACGGTAAAAAAAAAACTAGGGAAGCTTAACGAAAGCTTTTAATTTATTAACGAAAAAAAGGTTTAACGCAAAAACTTTAAATCGAGGGGAAAATCGACAGTAATGAGAATAAAAAAAGTTGTTCAAATTTTACCCGGAATTTATTTTACGTAAAAAAAAACTGTAGTATTAAACGAAACAAAAAAAAAAACGAATGAAAAGGTCAACTGAAAATTGCTAATTGTCATCGTGTACCTGATTATCGGGCCGCCACTGTAGCCCAATCGATTATCACCCTCCCCTGGCTTCCGACAAGTTTGCCCTTTTTTTCTTTTATACAGATATATGTGTATGTTTATCAGTATGCCTACCTACGTAATATCAATAGCTTAAACGTCTAGCACTTACCGATCAATCCCGCGACGGAGGCGCCTGCGTCAAAGAGAGAGCGTGGCTGCAAAGTTGAGAAGGCGTAACCTACATACATAAACATACATATGACCAAGGGAAAAATGCTATATTGGAAAGTCGATCGGTGAAGAGGTGATAATGAAAGATTACAAAGTTGTTCGGGCATGCGGTTGCGGCCCGGATCAAAGATTTTACGAGTGGTTAGCGCGACGCAAAAATTAATAATATAAAAAAAGATAAAAATTATATAAAAAAATGAATGATTATGAAGTTTAATAACAAATATTTAAAAGTTAATTGGAAACTCAACTAATACCATGGGTAATTTTAATAGTTTCATGTAAAACAAATAAAAGTGCAAATGAAAGAGGGAAGCAACAAAGGAAGAAAAATATAAAAAAATAACAGAGAAAAATGCACTAGTTGCAAAAAAAGAAAAAGAAAACCGCAAAACGTGATAAAAACGAAATCAAAGCCAGAAGGCAAAAGATGTTAGAAAGTTAGAAAAAAACTAATGGCAACCTATAAATGCAACGCAATAAAAAAAAAAACGCTGCAAAAAAATGGGAAAAAGTGAAAAAAGGTAAAAAAAAAGTCAAGAGACGGAAAGCAAAAAAAAAGGAATTAGGTATTTAAGTGAACAAAAAGACCAAGAAAAGGTTAAATGTGGAAAGATAGGCAAAAAAGGTAAGGTAAGGAAATAATAGGTAAATAAGTCACAGGTGGACTGTTGAAAAGATAGTAAAGACGGTGGGCAGGAGTAAGGAAACGGAGCGCAACAGGAGAAATATTAGGTCTCAAGAACAAAATAAATTCATAAAAGTGAAAAACTCACAAGGAAATTGAAAAGATTTAGAATTCAGTTAGATTACCTTAACAAGCTAAATTTAAAATTCGAACTAATCAAACTCAACGTAATGAAATCGTGATTAAAAGTGTTGGAGACATGAACTCCAATTTGATTGAATTTTAAAAATTTTCCCTAATTATTCAATTATAATATAATAATGAATTTAATATGAAAAAAACGAATTTACAATGAATTTACACTTATATATGTATATCCTTACCTTAGAATAACTTACCTTGTAAAATTTAACTAAAACATTCACTTCTTAAAACCACATATGTACTTACCTTAAATTCCTTAAATCTACTTAAATCATTTTTCTAAAATACTCACCTATGCTAAGATACATACCCTTTGTTAAAATACCTAGATTTACTTAAATTAACTTACTTAACTCACCTTTTTCAAGCACCCTGAAAAATAAGAATTTACTTACTGCTTTCTGCATTTTTTATACTCTTTGTAC